>NW_005054350.1:1112142-1153099 GCF_000277835.1 Geospiza fortis | reverse complement strand
ATTAAGTAATAAAATGGGAAAAATTCACTTAACAAGCAGCTATTTAAAATTGGGCTTATTTATACGAGACATAGTAAACACTTGACATCTTTCTTAAGTGTTTTCCTTTGCATGTATTACCATAGCCCCAGTCAGACAGCTACTGCCCTCCCTATTGCTCAGCAGTTAACTATGTCTTACTGGGTGAGGAGATGCTTATGTAAAGCAGCAAAGACATATTCTCCCTTATAATTCTCTGTTCACTTTCATATCATTCCATTAAGTTTTCTTTCACAGTACCTACTCCTCCATCCATCTTTTAAAATTTTACTTTTTCCAGCCACACTTTTTAAGAGAAGCTGATTTTCCTCCTCTTTGCTTGCAAGGAATATGCAGGAGCAATTTTAGTGTTGGCACAGAAACACCCAAGTTCCTTATATACAAGACCAGGTGTAATCAAAACATGCACATTTGATTTTTCATTTAAACTAGAACATGTTCAGACAAAAGTCTGGTGTAAAGTACAACCACAGATGCAGTGGCAGTTAGCTTATTGCAAGTGGTGTGTTTTGAATTCCATTTGCATACAATTGCAAGAAATAAATCTGCAGAAAGGCAAATATTTCACAAATTACTTATTTCTGTTCTTCAACAAAGAGAAAATAATTCATATTATCAGACAGTGTGGCAATATTTTCTTTCTTCTTATGGCACAGTAAGAGACTGAAGATACTTTTCATTGGAAAGCAATAGTAACGTCAGTTATCAGTGGTGCACACAGAGCTTTAGAGCAAGATTACAATATTGATGAGAGGAACATTCATTTACTCATTAGCACTCATTAAGTAATTGCACATTTATTATCTCTTATTCTCCTTTTCTTTTAAGAGGACAAAGAAACATATGTACCTAAGATTTAAGACTCTCAAGTCAATCTCATATACAAATGCAAATATTTTATAAACCATGCAACATGAACAAACTTGGAACATCTCTTGCTACTTAGCACAGCTGATTCCAACTTCCACAAACATTATTATCCCAGTAAGTGGAGAATGACTTTTATTCAAGGGAGAGATGAACATTTTTCTCTGTGGCATGAGAAATGGTAGTATTACGGACTTCCTTGGCAAAGAGTATGTTACTTCACTGTTAACACCCACTTTAAAGTAGAGTAGGTTGTTCTAGAAGATTAAATATTTCTTGAAGTTCTGCTGCTTGTGTTAATTCACCGCTCTTATGATTATTTTGCCTGAAGAGCAGAGACTTTATCACAAAATTTCTAATTATCTGTCCAGCAGAGATTCCTCAAACACTGGCAGAAGACCATATGCTTAAGGGCAACTGTGCACTCCACAAAACAACATGTAGCTTTGTCATCTCCCCCTAGCAGATAGCCTCTGATCATGATGGTAATAGCAGACATGCTACCCTGACCTAAATGGGGCTTGCACTAGAAAAACCTTATGTTTTATGAATCAGAGGTCTTCAACTCAGTTTCTACAATAATTCCTCCAGAGTCTTTGCATGCATTGGGATGTTGCTCTGCTGTAACAGATTTATTCACACTTCAAATCGAGAAAATACCTCCAAACATATTTTGAATGAAGAAAAATCCTAATTTTGACTGGAATTGTAACCTGAGTCAGAACAAGCTGTCCCATACAGACATTAGACAAGCTGGTTTTGATCCCTCTTGGTTGTTCATTCGAAGAAGTTAAAAGACAAAAATACATGAATTTACATGCTGACTTTTCCATCACACTAAACCAGATTTTTAGTCACCAACTGCAGTTTGTATCCTAAAGCTACCCAGCGCTGGAGCACTGGTTTATCAGGAAAGCAGTGGAATCAGGCTCTTCATGGGTGGTGTTGTCGGCATATTTCTGAGCCGTCTGACAAACCAATACCATTGCTTCCATTCACTATTTGCTCCCAAAACCTTACAGATGGGATATTTTTGTATTTAACTGAGATTACAGAAAAGAATGTTCTCAGTTACTCATTAAGAAAGAAATTAGATGAAGAGGGTTAAATTTCTAGAAAAATACCCGATAACCTGATAAGCATGAGTTTGCACAGTAAATAGAAGAACGAAAACTACAGTATTATTATTTGATAAATGGATACACTAGGCCAGCAAGAATTACAAATTATTATTAGCAGCAAATATTGCATTGCTGGATGGTTACTACAGTAAATATAAAAATCAATTCATACTAATATTTGAACTTTGCAAAGTGAAACCACTTTAGAAATTTGATTCAACTGCCCATAAATTTATATTTGTTCTGTGAGAAATGAAGACACATACATCAATACTGCACTCAGAGCTGAAATGGAAATGAAAAAAACACCTCTTTCACTTAGTGAACAGATTGCAGGGAGCTTTTAATTTATGCCCTCAATTCCTAATAGAACAGGCAAATTAATAATTTCTTTAAAATACTGCACACAACCATTTTGTTTCATTATGAAAAAAACAGACGGCCTAGAAGTTCTTCTACCAGTCACCATTATTCAAGACTTCTATCACCTTAAACCTGCCTGCCCAGCCTTTTTTTTTCCCATAGAGATGCTTGAATTTTCTCATGTAGAGTTTAGTAAAAGCACACACATGCATATGTCACCAGCAGCAGTTTGATTCTGTAGACACTTGGGGTGACTGATAGCTGTAACAGGACCAACCACAACAACACCTAAGAAAGCCAATTAAAAAAATAAAGAAAGCAAGTACACCCATGTGTACTGCATTTGGATGAAAGAAATAATAATCTCTCTCATTTCTAGATGAGGCAACATGGAGAAATAATCAGGAAACTAGAATATAAATAACAACTTTAAAAGGAAATATCTGCCTGGGCAGAACCCAGTGCAGTCTTTTTATCACACTATCACTGGCCAGGGGCTATGTACAAATCATAAACAGGCTGTTAGAATGCATCTTGAGCTGTTTTATTTTCCTGCATCAGCCTCGTTACATGGCTATGACAATGGGAAGATGCCATCAGCTCACATCCCAGGCAGCAGACCAAGAACTTAATGTTACAACTTTAAAAGTTTTTTGACCAATCACACAAAGCAAAAGCACATTGACAGTACTTCTATCCAATCGCCATAAGCACACGTACCTTCGGTTAAAACAATGCTTGCTTATTTCGAATACAATACCTGCTTGTAATCCTTAAAATACAATGCACATAGTTCCATTATTTAGTTCAAAACTTCCTAATATCTTGCTAGATATAATTTTCATCAGCTTAGGGAGTTATTCGAGACAAGCGTTAATACAAAGAAGATTGTTCTATTTGTCCTTACTTTGCTACTTCTTCTACATAACTTTTCTGCTGACCAATCTTATGGCTACTGCTTAGCTCTAATCACAGTTCTGCTGTCTCTGAGGCCTGTCTTTTGCAGTTTTCCCAAAACCCTCTGATTTTATGGATTCCCACACACACCTCTTCAAATCCTCAGTTTTCCTCCATCCTCATAGTGATGGTTTAATTGACAAAAGTTAGTTAAACTGGTGAAGGGGTGGGACAGCTATTTTTCATTGAATACTAGTTCAAAAGGCTAAGGCTAAATCTGCTTCCATAAAAGTGCGACAAAATTGGAGCAGGTTTGTGGAATAAAGTGTATGGTACTGATGATACTTAGCGCACAACACATACATATTCAGAGACCAGAGTATCTTCAGTCCGATCCCATGAATGAATTATCTATCAGCTTCTGCAATACATTTTTCTGTTCAGTTGCGTCTTGAAAAAAATCTACTTTTCACTCTTCATGACTACTTAAAGCTACCAAAGAGAGTTAAGTGGAGTTATCAGGATATCTAGTCCCCATGCACAACTCTGGTCTGAACATTTATGTACATACACTTAAAGTAGTGGTGAAAAATAAAACATAGAATAAGAGAAATTAAATTACACCAGAAATAGAATAGTAGCTAAAACACAAGTAGAAAAGGAAAGAAAACAAAGAAATATATAATAAAGGCAGCATAGAACAAACAAAATCTTTCCATTTGAACTTGCAATTTAATTCTTATGAGTTTCTTTTTATATAATACTATCCACATATTTGGCACTGACATTTTATAGGGTTTATAGATAACAGAATATATCAAAGCTTAAAGAGACAGGGAAAGGTAAGGAAAAAAGAAATTCTCACCTAGAAACATGTGAATAATTCTTTCATTATGAATATATTTTTTTGCAATTTTTTCTAAAAGCATAGTTGTAAGCAAAGGATGATAGTGTGAAAAAAGTGTTCTGAGTGCATCTGGACCAGAATTCTGTTCAAGTGAATTAATGAAGAACTACATGACTTTTTCTGGTTGCTTGGAGATAAGAATGCCACAAAAAAAGTATCATAGTTGACTAAATACACTAACCAAGTTATCTTTTTCCATCAGCCTACTGACAGTTCTGATTGTAGATTTAAGTTTTTTTCACATCTACAGTCTGTTGCTATAAATTAATAATTCCAAGCTGCTATTATATCATGCAACCTTGTGGACTTTAGTGCTATCACACTAAATTTACATGACCTGCAGATCCTGTCCTTAGAACACCTCATGTACTATAACTCATTTCTCCTGTGCATCTTCAATCCCACTCTCAATATGGTACTTTTGAAGGAAAGTAACTTCAAAATTTTGAATTTTGAAGTATTTTGTAGATTCCTTTGAAGTAGAAAATATTTATTCTTCCTTAATAATTTCCTGTAATCATTTCCATATTTTGTTTTACAAAATATATAAAATTCTAACAAATTATTGAACATAAATCATAATTTTTCCCTTATGTGATCTTAAGGATGACCTCAAAAAATTTGCCTGTTTTTCAGAAAAATACTAACAGGTCCAAAACACTATGAGCCTGGAATTGTCCTATCTTAATTTTACACAAGCAAACTCAGGCATAAAATGCCTAAAAACTTTTTTACTTAAGTAGAAATCATAGGGCAGAATTACTTGCACTGGCTGTATGAACTCAATTTTGATGAAAAGATATTAATGAGAATTTGAAGGTCCTTTCCAACGAAGACTGTTCTAATTATGGCTTATTATTTAAGCTAAATTGTGCAAGCTTTTGCAACATTTTAAGTGCAACTTTTGCACTAAAGTGGCAAGTCAAATCAGTAAATTTACTGTAACATTAAATCAGTAAAGTTACCAAACCATAATGACAAATTTTAGGGGCTTTTTAAGACAAATAACGGCTAAGTCTCTAAGGTCTCAATTCCTTTGGAAAACAAAGACAGCAAGATGCACTTACCTTATTTTAGAGACTGAGATTGTAGGAAAAGATCAAAATAAGGAGGAAGAGAAATAAGAAAAGGAAGAGGCGAAAGAAGAAAATGAGGAGAACGAAGAGGAACAATAGCACATCACTAAATAAGTGAGATAGAATGAGGAAATGCTTTAGGTTGAAAGCTGCCTCTGGAGGTTATCTGGTCGTACTCTCTACTCAAAGCAGGATCTACTTCAAAATTAGATCAAAATTCTGAGTTAGGTCATACTTGTAGGCTAAAGAGCAAAACAACACTGCCTGACACAGCTGTGCTACAGGCTGTCATGGAACTATCTAGCTCTTTTCATAACAACCATGCACACTGCAAACAGAGGGAAAAAAAAGATGGTAGCTTTATTTAAAGAAAAAACAAACAAAACAAAACAACAAACCAATAAGCCAACCAAAAAAAAAAAAAAGAAAGAAAACCAACCCAAAAAAAAACCCCAAAAATCTCTACATGAAGTAGAGGTACCATAAGTACATATAGAAATTCTAACAAGTTACAAGTTTCTTATATTAGCTATGACATAAATTTGTCGATAGCAATTTCTGATGTCATCACAGTATTTGAGGGTACCATTTGCAAAACTTTCAGCATAACTTAAATTGACCTGCTGGGTTTTAACTATTTGGGTTTTTTTTTTATTTTACTTTGCATTTTATAATGCTTTTACAATTTGCTGTCCTGCATTTCAGAGTATCAAACATACTGTGAGAATGTCTTTTGTTGAGAAAACTAAAAAGGGACCTCTAAGTGACACGAAAAGAACACTAAAAATTATATTGATACATATTATAATTGTAGGTATGATGGAAGTGAAAAAAAAATTACAAGGTCAGTAGTTAAGAGACAATAATATAACAAGCTATATTAGCTCATCTGAATGTCTATCAGACCATAATGTGTATCCTTTTATGAAAACAACATCACATGATACACATTGAAAAATGTCAGGATATTAAAAGTGGATTTGTTAAAGGTAGACCTGTTAAAATATTTCTTATTTTCTCGGGTGAGTGAAAAAGAAAATACTGAACATATCTGTAAGGTTATTTATTAAAGAAGACAGTTCAAGGAAAATATTTTCGCTACCCAGACCACATCTCAGATCAAAACTGAGACCAAAATACAGAAACAGGAGAGGAGGGAAAATAAAATTTGAACTTTTAGCTCAGAAACTGAGTCAAACACATACCCACAGACATAATTGGACACAGGTAAAAAATTAGTTCTGTTTACGCATGTAAACATTAAGTATATTAAATATCATGGCCCAATTATAACACTAGAAATCACAGTACTACACAGGGCCACACGCTTTTTACTTTTATCGGTTACAGATTCTGAGGAATGTTCTGAATTGGTATTTTTTCTATAGATGAAAAATGAAGAAAATCTGAAGAAAAGCACATCAAATAATTTTCACTGGGATCTAGATAATTGTCATATTTTAAAAAATCATCGTATTGTTCAACTGAAATAAGTTTGTTGTTTGAAACAGCCTTGTAATTTTGAGTGAGGTGTAAAAAGTCAGAATCTATATAGTAGTTATCTTTATCCATATATTAGAAAATACAAACACATTTTAACAAAGGAAAACACAAATATCAATAGCCACAGAGAGAAAAAACGTGTGTTCTCAATCATCTCACAAACCATTTCTGTTTCCTGATTAAAGCAAGTATTCACTTTTAGTGTAAATCACCAAGATGCTAATAAAAAATCTTTGTGACATCTACCTCATTCAGATTTTGATGTTATGTCTTCAGAATCTGGAATTAATATTAACTTTTTTGTCTGATGCTTACTTCTGCATGGTTTCCTGGAGTAATTGTACAGTGTCACTGTAATCGTATTAGTCTAACACAAGAGGTGTTACTCTTAAGTCCATGATGCACCAGCACCATCTGCCTATGGCAGTATCTGGGTCTTTTTAGCGTTACTGCATGGACTACATGAACAACTGAGCTGAACAAAAGTAGATAATGTGTTTAGTTCACCCACCCCTGTACTAAAGATTGTAAGCTTGATATAAGACACTGAGTGGTTCTCAAAGTCATAAGAGATGCTCTGGGCAAAATGGTTACATAAATATCTGTGATTTATGGCATGCTGAACACATCACTGATAGCTATGAACTCTCATTTTCACATGTTAGCATTCTGTCTGTCTGTATCATTCTCTGGATTGTTTCTTCAAGCTATTTCCCAATTTCTTTCTTTGAGTCTTCCATGTGTAAAAAAATATAAATGCACAACACTGTAGGACCATCCATTTTCTAAGTGTCATCTCTGAAAAACTACTTTTTTATTTAAGGTACACTTCAGGCTGACTATAACTATATAAATCATAGTTTAGCAAAAAAGAACTTCCCTAGTGGACAAACATATTTGAAATGTATCAGTTCATTGCAATGGTTTAAAGTGGGAAAAAATAGATAAAAAAAAAAGGAAAATAAAGGCAAAAAAAGGAGAAAAGAAAATGAAAAGGAAACTTGAAATAATGCAGCTTGATGAATAGCATCAACTATTTCTGTGTTCACTCAATACTTCTCTTATTCTTCAACTCATGTTGATCTTTATTAAGTCTTATATCTGACCAGTAGGGGAAAAATTATGTACAAAAACCAAATAAATTTTTGTGATAAATACTGTGCATTTATTATGTTTTACTATATCATTATTTCTTGATCTGAAGCTTCCCATCTGAAATTAGATTTATCAAAGGGGGGAGTAAAATAGAGCAAAAGCTGTAAAGTGTAGCTCTGCAGAGAATGTCTGCTCTATTAAAGATTAACTTCTCTCTCCATTTAATGAAACGTACACCACCATGCCCTACACAGTGGGGTAGAAAGAGATGAAGACAGGAGGATTTATTTCTTCTCATTTAAAAAGTCTGTATAACACCTCTTAATCAAAATAAACGGTGACAAGCCTAACAGTAAACACAGCAATACAAGATTCACAGGAACAGTGACTTTAAGAAATAACAGGCTTAAAGGTGTTTTCTCCCTCTCCTTTTAGCCTGTTTAGAATTATTTTTACTTAAGAGTAACCACTAATTATTATGATTTTTTAGGTGAAAGCAAAAATTTATGTATGTATATGTGTGTTAAGGTAATATGTACTGGCCAGTGAATGCCTGATGAGAGCCTTTGGACTTTGCAGATGTTATGTCTTGAAACACAATTATGTGGCTAAAGCAGTGTGGTATAGAAGAACTATATTTAAGTATACAGAGGAGTTTCACAAACACTAATATACAAATTATCAGTAGATACTGACAATGCCTTGTATCTAATTTCTAGTGCAATTTTGAGGATTTTTGGAAATCCTTGGAGGGATCTTCTGGTTAAAGGAGTTCTCTATACATCTGATGCACTTTGAATATTTCACAAACCATTTTAAAATGTCAAAAGTCTCTGTCAAGAGGAGAAGGCAGTTAAGAAAGGACATTTCAATTGACATGTCTTAAAATACTTTGAACACAAGACATAGCTGAGATTTGTTCATGGTACACAATGTGTTATTACACAGATGTTTATAGCACAGCCCTGTTACGTGGTGCGTGCTGTGCCATCTAGAGATAGAACGCCAGCAAAGCACTCCTACCTTTTCTAATTCCTGAGCAAGGCCAGGCCCAATGACAGATCTTTTAGCTGATGCTTTGTCTTTTGTCTCTGGCCTTGATGGATGTTGCTCTGCTTGGGCCAGCTGAAACATAAAGGGAAGGACGGGATGATAACAGCTCGCTCAGTGGCACATCACAACACATCAGCGTAGCGCTGTCCCGCTCCTCACCAGCGTTCCGCCTACGCGGCGCTGCTCAGAGTAATGAAGATGCAGGAAATAAGAGATGTTGGTGCTCTCCATAGGCCCATTGAATAGATGTGTGGATAGAAACCCCAGCAGATGGAGAAGATTAAAGCAGCGTGATGAATGCCTTAGGATGGAAAAGATATACCTTGGGAGAGGATATTGATCACTGAGAAAGATCTGCGATGGTAGAATGAGATAGGGTAGGATGTGAAATAGAAAAAAAATATAGTAGGAGTTAAGGGTAAAAAATACAGTTTCAAGTAAGTGTAATGAGACAAAGAAGGGAAGATTTAACACTTTGAAAAATAATTAGAATACAGAGATTGTATCAGAAAAAAAAACATCACAAATACTGTTCTAGTTTTGTTAAGGTGTGTTGGTGGAGCATGTGCAAGGACACTATTAACAGTCCTTTCCTCAGTCCATCTTCTGGTTCTGTTGGTATATTCTACTAGTTTGCAGCACTTTGTACTTCATGAAACATTGGAGTTGTTGGTCTCTTTTAAGCTTAACATTGTTGTGGGTGATTACATATAGCAATATATATGTATGTATACATAAAAAATGTAAGTCACAACAACAGAAAAAAATCAGGTTGCTAACAAACAAATGTAATTTCTGGATTTTTGTCATACTTTTTATATTAGGCTTGGCAAATATAGCAACAGCAATATTGAAAATATTTCTGGCATGTACAAGCAATGACATTTCTCAGAGATGGGAAATAAAGGAGATTTCATACCCTAATCTTCTCACGTCAAGCTGCTCAGAAAAGAAGAATCCATACGAAAATATAATTTGACACATAAAGTGTTCCTACGATGTTCCTGAGGAGGGGAAATATTGTTTCTTCTATGGCTAAATTTTCCTATCAGAAATAAGAAAGATGTGCAATATATATACGAAACTAAAGACTGATGGACTTTTATCACAGAACTGATCCCAGTACAGAAGTAAATGTAACTTAAACCTTTCAAGAGCTCACTCTGTGAAACAAACACCAATATAACAGGACTTTCACAGGCTCTTACGAGAAAAAGTAAAGCAGAGACACTGGTATGACTTTAAACAGTGGGACAGAGTGCACAATCCTGTCTTAGATGCTATTAGGCCTGCACAGGCTCCAAATACACAGAAAAACAGTTTGTAGCTCAGTCTTCAACTATGCAGCTTTTTACCATTTATATATTGGTTAGTGGACTAAAGCAGATAGATCTGGTTTGGTGTCTGAGTTTAGGTTTGGTTTTGTTTTTTCTTTTGCTTTGGGTTGGGGTATTTTTTAGTTTTTTAGTATTGTTTTGTTTTGTTTGGGGTTTTTGTTGTCTTGTTAGGTTTTTTGTCATTTTGTTTCTTTTTGGTTTTATTTGGTCTGGTTTTTAATGAACTCTTCTAATGTGGGGAGATGACAACAGCAGAGGAAAGCATACTTCAAAACATTGGAAACAGATTCTCAAAATAACCACAGTGAAGCACTTGTCTTCTTTACTAATATCTTTATTGATGGTCAATAGACTAAAGGTTAGTTACAATTGATTCTGTACATATTGCAGAGAAAAAGTATGGATGTCCCAAAAAGTAATAAGCTGGTTACTTCCATGCACATGGCCCGATCGTGTTCACACAAGATACTTTGTTTTCTCTGTCAAGAAATCCTCAATGTCCAAATATATCCAGAGGCAAAATTAGAAACAAAGAAAGGACTTGAAAAAGAAAAAGACAATTGTATTTTCTTTGATGAAAAAACCTTCCTTCTCAGATGTGAATAATTATCTTCCTGATTTTAGAGCTCTCACATATGGGGTCCTTTCTCTTGACACAATTCTGATGTACACAACCAGCCAGGGATGATCCCTGTAGTACCAATACACAGCCATTTCCTAAGTTTTTAATGGACATGTA
This sequence comes from Geospiza fortis, assembly GCF_000277835.1. NCBI lineage: Eukaryota > Metazoa > Chordata > Aves > Passeriformes > Thraupidae > Geospiza > Geospiza fortis. The sequence goes on along the minus strand of NW_005054350.1, from coordinate 1,142,102 downwards.
CAGAAAGACAGACAAAGAAAGGTAGAAAATTAATATTCAGACACTAAGTCCTATTGCACATTAAGTTTTGATTCAATTAACTTCATAACAAAAATATTAATTTCAACCTTAAAATTGATAAGTGACCAGTTTACTGTGTCCTGTGATTTAAGCATGAATATGAAGCTATACTCTATTTTTATCCTTTGTATTTAGATGAGGGTAAAATCAAGGATTTGCAGAAGATTGAAATTTTAAATCCATTTTTATCTCCTTTTGGGTGGTTATCATTCCTTTCCTTTAAAAATGAAGCTTCATTTTTGCATACCCTCTATCTTTTTACATTTGCATATGCGTCATATTTCAATTTCTGAATAATAATTTTCCTAAAACTCTTTTGATTTTGGAAGCCTTACACATTTGTAATGCTGTAGAAGACTGTTAGGAAGGATACATAAACTAATTGACAGGGAGATCTTCAGAGCAATACATTTCAAAATAATAAGATTAGGTAGAATTAGATTAGAGAAGAATTCTTGCTGTTAATGTAAAAAAAGAATTGTTATCCTCTTCCTTAGAGAGTCACCTTCTTCTTTTCGCAGAATAATTTTATAGAGCTCAGTCAAATATTTTAGTGGCTTTCCTAATCTTTTCTACTAAATTTATGCTCAGCTTACTTTTAAAGCATTGTGAGAATTAGAAACCCCATCAAAAAAAAAAAAGTAGCGTTAAAAATATTTTTTTTTAAGCAAGCATATATGACTGAGATAAAATGACCAGGCAAAAGAATATTAAATTATACTTTGTTTTCTACCAAGGATGTAGGACACCGTTACTATTTTTGAAAGTAATGTCTCTGTTCATTTTCATTCAGGCAGAAAGAAATATATTGCATGCTTTAAATTCAGTGTCTCAGACCTGATTGAATAAACTTGTTGTAGAAAAATCCATACACATAAGAATTTTTTCTGTGGGTACAGAACTGTTGTAAATAAGGATGTGCATAGGTACCAAGTTCATGTAGTTTCATAGAGATCTTATAAACACCCTTAAAAATCCATAATAGATTTTTGATTGTTTTGTTTCTCATGACCTCTATTTAAATAGAACTTTTATTTTCTGAGATGAAGCTAATACAAGCTTAATAATAAGAAAACCAACAAAAGCTCTGCAAGAATTGGATGGGGTCAGGAAGTAGAAGCTCAGACCTCAATCTATGTCATGTGAATCATCAAGTGAGCCATAATATACAAGAGACTGCACAAATAACTGCAACTTTCCATGTACTTTAAACTTGTCTGGTCAATGCAACTCAAATTCACTCCTGAATTTCCAGACTTCTACATCACTTGCTCTGCACTACATTTGCTCAATTGCCACACATGAGGGATTTCAATATGTACTGCCCATTTCTTGGTAAGAAATTAGCCTGTGATTCCATTTTCACCCTGTTTTAGACATTCTGAAAAGGGAAAAGAATATAAACAAAAATTCTATTAATATATCTTAAGGAAGCTGTCTTGCCAAATAGTCAAGAGACAATCCAAGGAGAAGTAATATAGTTTGGCCTTAAAGCTAGAGAATGGTCTCTCACCTTCTTTTATGTAGGTTTGTCAACAAAGCTTGAGGCGGCAGAGGGTGAAAAGCAGTGTTGGTGGACTTACTGCTGCTAATCAATGCAGTCTAAGTGGGACAATAAAATAACAGAAACTTATTGAGAAATCCTATATACTCAGAATTTTCTTTTCTGCTTACTTATGCCTCTTTTTGTTTCTACCAGCTGTCTCTCCATCAAAATAATCCCGTTTCACAGAATAACTTCATACAGCTTGCATACATCACTAAATATTGCACAGTATATATTACTATATACTGCAGTCACAGAAAGAAGAAAAAAGAGAGTCACCATTAATACTGCAGATAAAGGAATACCCAATACTGCCAGCTGTCATTTTCAAAGCATGGATAAGGTCTCAGATAGTTGCAGGTAGAATTTGGTAAAGAGACTAATTTTATTTTGATATGGAAGAATTGGTTTTGATTCTCAATCTTATATATGCTACCACAAATTTTGAGATTATCAAAATTTTCTGTTAAGATTTGCAAAATTATAATGCATTAAAACCTTTTTGCACTGATACTTTAAAAGCTTGCTCAAAATTGGTACTCAGGACACCTATTTGCCCTGCTTAAAACAAATACATTTCACTATTTTCTTTCTCCAGAATGTGGACTTAGAGGTCACCACATAGGGAAGAAAATCTTTTAATGCGAATGAGACTTTCTACATGTATTTCTTCAAATACGTGTATTTAAAGGCAAACCTTTTCTCTGATAGTAAATATTTCTGTAGTAGAAAAACAAAATGGATAACAATGGATATTCAAAGAGCAAAAAAGGTTAGGTGAAGAAAAAGAGCAAAAGCTGTAATGGTATTCCAGATTCTGCTGTAGTACAGGAATTTATAATTTTTGTACCTGACCTCACTGACAAGAACCAAGACTTAAAGGTCTGAAAATTGGGAAGAGCCAAAAAAATTACTGACAGCTTACACTTTTTATTCTTAAAACAAGTATGAAATCACATCTAGATAAAATGGTCAGCAAGACATGCTCTTCTTGCATTGACCTGTTGCAGGATATGGCACCCACTGATGGCAGGAAAAGCATTCGGATCTTGCTACATACTGCAATAATATTCTGGTTTTAAGTGGTATTGCCACAAATCAAAAAAAAATTCAAAGTTTTTAGTCAATCTTTCTATATCTCACAATAGTGTGTAAAACAAATTATAAGAAGTATTCAAACAAATTTAAATGTCATTGAACTTTTTCCCTAAAACTTCATGACAACAAATTCTACAAACCATTTTTCATTACAAAATTTGTCTTATGGAAAGCTCTTTCTGAGACATGGTCATCCTCTAAATTGTAAAAAAATTAGTAATGCATGATTTATTGGTTACAGTATAATATCTTGCTTCCACCATTCTTTCTTATGAAGGACTTAATGATTTTATTTTATTATTTCTACAGATAATGATAAGAAAGACTAAATATCCCTCTTGGGAAAAAAAAGAGAAAGATAAACGTATATAAGCACAAAATAAAAATTACCTTTTACAGTTCTTTATACTCTCTATATTGGTTGTGAAATCTAATTTATGACAATGGAGCCAACATATATTACAAACAGAATATTATTTTAGGTCTAGTTATAACTACCCTCTCTCAACCTCCCAGTCATTTCAGAAGATAAAAATACTGCTATGTTTATCACAAAACAGAAATGAAAGATTTATTCAACAGTAATTTTTTCCCTATCTAGGATACTTCAGCACATATTATAATTTTACTCAAAGCAAGAATATTTTACAAGCCTTACACGTTCACATCCTCTGATTGCCTCAGTTTTCCCACAGAAACAAAGACTAGATGATCAGTAATGTCTGGAGAAACTTGATGCCCATAGCTATTAGGTTTTGAAAACTCTGAACCAAATTCTACTCCATTATCTACTATAATGCTATTTACCAAGTATCACACATGAAGATATTTACTTGTCATGCCCATAAACCTGCCAGGGGAGAAAATCACAGCACCAAACCAAGCAATGAATTGAGGAATGAGAGAAAGGGAGAGGGAGGGAGGGAGGGAGGGAGGGAGGAAGGAAGGAAGGAAGGAAGGAAGGAAGGAAGGAAGGAAGGAAGGAAGGAAGGAAGGAAGGAAGGAAGGAAGGAAGGAAGGAAGGAAAGGAGCACAGCTCTGATATACAATATTAGAATGAAGAAAAAAATTATAGAAAAAAGTAAAAACACTGAGTACAGGAAGAGGTGTAAAATCCAACTAGATAAGAACAGTTTGCAATGAATACCTCATACCCCCCTAAGCTTTTTGGGTCTTTTGGTTTGGTTGGTTGGTTGGTTCATCAGTTGGTTGGGTTTTTTTTTCATTCGTTTGTGGGTTTGTGGCTTTTTTTGGGATGACACAATCATGTTTTTCCTGCATAATACTAGCTCCAGAGGAAGAACATTCTAATACAAAAGTCATGTGTTTTCATATTAGACAGTGAATATGACATTTCTTCTATATTTACCATCAAATATTTGCCTTCATGAATGTGCTTTAATGACCAGATGTGAGGAGAAAACAAAAGGATTATTTACATTTGCAAGAATGTCAGATCATTCAGTTAGTATGATATCTCCACCTCTCATTTTATTCCCTAACATGTTGAAAATATTCCCAGCCTTTTAGAGTTAGTTACAAAGGCACATTTGGCTAATTCACCACCTTTGATAGCAAAAATTTTAATCTGCTTCTGTAACCCAAGAGAATCTTTTTATAAAGAGAGTAAAGTATTGAAACTTTATTCTTCATGCTCAAGAGGACAATATTTGGCCCTGATGGCTAATTGAAAGCTAAATTTTACTGCATTACACTGGACACTAATTAAATCAGTTGGGACACTTTTCCAGCAATGCAACAGTCATCATAAAAAAATCCTCCATACTTAAAAAAAATGGAAGGGCACAGAGAAATGGAACAAAAAAAAAAGAAAGATACCTACTTAATATCATCAGAAATGAAGTGGGAGATCATAACAGAATTAGACTAAAAATAAAGAGGATTATAATTTAATTAAATTGGTTTGTGGCAGAGTTAGTTAATCAGATTTTTTGTTTGTTTGTTTCTTTGGTTTTTTTTTAATATCCTATTTTGAGATAAGAGAGTTTTTCGGCAGGAAGAGAAGTTGTTTACAGAGATAATGCAAAATTGCATTTTTGCAGTCAACAACAGTTACTTTACTTGCAGCAGCATTAATTAACATCCTTAGTCCTGAAGTAAATTCCTCTAATAAACACACTTTGATGTAAACTGACAATATTCTCCCAAATAAAGCCAATTTTTTGCATCATGAGACTGTGTAAATAAATTATACTGCTTTAATTAAGATCCATATTAAGATCTACATCTGATGCTAACCCAGAGTAAAAAATATGTTACAGTCCATGCTAGCATATCTGGTATCACTTTTCTTTGTATGTATGTGAATTTCATTTGTTTTTCTGACCAATAACAACAGCTGGTGTGGGAAAAAAAAAGAAAACAAAAACCAAAACCCTATCTTGATATTTTTTCTATTGCTCTTTTCTTTCTTTAACCAGCCCTGAATTTCTTGTGTCATGCTGAAAATGATTTGGTGAAACTTCTTGTTTCTAGGATTACATTTGCCCTACATAATTATTCCAGGAAAAGTGTCCATGGATGGAGTAAGCCACGCTAAAACTATATGGTCATAGTCCCCTTGAAGCTCTGACAGTACCAGAAAGGAATATTTCTTTCCATCAGACCAACTGGTGGAACACCCAGCTGATCTCATGAGATGGCTACACAAGTCCAAGACCTGACACAGGATTATGTGTGAACTCATGCTTGAAAGGGAGAGGAGAGTAAAAGAGAGGGATGGGCATGTGGAAGAAAAGGAGAGGGAGCATGGAGTCAAAAAAAAAGGGTGAGCAGGTCTTTAAAGTAGTAATTCACTAATATATTGGCATATGCCAATCATGAAAAAGCAGAACAAGTTTCAAGGCTTCCAAGCATTACATTCTGGAAACAGTGTTGGGTTTTCAGGCTTTTTATTCTCTGGATACTAGGAAAAGACTTTGGCAACATGGTGTGATGATGAATGCAGTAGTTGAAAAACTTAATAAATTTAATTTTAGATGAATTGATTTTTTTTTCTACTAAACACAAGCTATTGCACACCATTTATCACCAAGTTGCATCATTATGTTTTTTCAAGGAAAGATAACAGACAAGACGCCCACAGGCTTACAGAAATCTTTTACAATGAACTGAAGAACTCACTTACCTGTATTTCAAACAGAACTGTACATTTCTATTCTAGTTCTATGACCAGTTTTAAGGGTCACATCACCAATATTGAGTATTGCATAACTCTTGTTGCATGTTTCTTTATAGGGCTAGTATGACAAATATACCTTTGAAAATCTTAAAACAACACATTTTAATACTTTCAAACTAATCTAAATCACTTTTTAAAAAAGAAAATAAAAGTCCTTAAATAAAGAAAATATATTCTTTTTTTTTCACCCACATACTTGTACCTTTAAAAAATATGAAAAATATTCCCTTCATTTACATCCTTATTCAAAGAGTAGGCACTAAAAATTCAAATGAGGTCTAATTAAAGTTATTATCTTAAAGCTTCAGTAGAACAGCTCCCATCTATATTAAAGAAGTTTCTAGTTCAAAGGAAAACTCTTTGCAGTGAAAATAATGCATAATTTTTTTTTCTCTTGTCAGAAATCAATCATGGTTTTGTCATCATTAAGGAGAAGAGTTGGCCTTTCTTAAGAGAAAGGACAAAAGTGGCTGGTCATGAAATACCCCTACTTAATTACAACACCCCTACTGACAGGCTGCTATCTACAATTATAAAACAAATTTCCTCATACTTTAATTTATGTCAATAGGCAACAGAGGAAAAATAAGACTTAAAAAGAAAATTTAACAGTGCAGAATTATAGATATGAATTCCCACACATATCAAGAATTGTTGTGATGAACACGACAGAGGAGGAAAGGTGATAATGTAGGTGAAATTTATCACTGTATAAAAAATCCCACAGAAGTAATCTTCCAAACTATGGTTGACAACGGATGTCCTACAATTCATGTGTTAAGCTCAAGAGGTCATGCACACAAATTTGCCTAAAAATGCTGATTTCCTAGAATCCAGATACCTAGTGTTACTAGGTACTTTAGGAGCTCATAAAATCATAAGATAATCTAGGCTGATCAGGTAAACTTTGGGGGGTCTCTGCAGCTCTAACCTCCTGCCCACAAGAAAGAGCCTTGCTCTGTGCTCCTGATCACCATTTCTTGTCCATATAGACACAGAAAAAAGTGACTGTGAGGACCTGTGTTGTTCTTGCTCAACTTTACAATGTCTCTGTTGGCCCATTTCTCCAGGCTGGAGAATGCCCAGGATATTCTGTACAGCAGCTCTGCCTCCGAGTTTGTCAACTGCTGCCTCTTATTTGTTGTCATCCTTAGACTTGGAAAATGCACCAGCTTACCTTCTGCTTCCTCCTACAGGTCACTGATAGAGAAAAGAAACAGGTCAACTCCAAGGAGACACTCCAGAGATCCTCCAGATTTTACTAACCTCCAGGCAAAGCACCAGGCACAATCTTCAGTTCACTAACCTGACGGTCCAACCACGTTTTCATTCATTCTGTTTTACTCCTCCCCGGACTGTTACTTCCCAACACAGATCACTGTGAGACACCATGGCAAAGCCTTTTTAAATTCAAAGTAAACGACTTTTAATATCTAATTATTACATATAGGTTTTTTCCTCTTATCTCACATCAGAGGAATGAAACATTAGACAAAACTTATTAGCTGTTGTTGTACACAGACAGAACATAATAGAGAAAGCAGCTCTTCCAACAGAATATTGTTTCTAAAATATTAGTACAATATGTTGGGTTTTTTTACTAGCTAAAGCAGATATCACCTTCTTTTCTTCCTTTGTTTTTATTAGCTTAGGCAGATTGCATTGAAGCCACCACCCACCTAAGCCTTTCCAAGCTTTCTGAAAGGAGAAGGCTTTTTTTCAGGTGATGTTCTGAGTGGCAGTATGAAAGCCTGATAAAATTAAATTATTCACTGAAGAGCATTGAAAAAACTTATCTCTCTAGGGTTCATTTCCTTTAGACAAACAGGAATCCACTGAGAAAAACTAGGTTTAGATATAACAACAAATAATTTTACCAATGTGTTATTTAATCATATTTATCCCACAAATTGTATTTCTTGCCTCTTTCATTATCTTAATTAGTCAAATGGAAACAAAACAAAACAAAGTGTAGCTTGAGATGAAGACTTTCACGAAACCAAAGAAACCTTAGCTTTAAAGACTAAGGATTTTCTTTTGCCCACTGAAGAGCAAACTGGCTTCCTTTTTTGTCAAGTAGATGATCATGAAACTCCAGCTGTAACATATATCCAGGACTCCAGTAAGCAAATTACCTGTTCCGAGCTGTAATTCAAGGTCTGATACATCTGGCTGTGGGGTAGCTGGGGTAATGAACTTAGTCTTAGGCTTTACTTAGACACAGAAAATTAGATTACTATCCGAATACTCATGGTATCTTACTCTGGAAAAGAAATCTGCTTCCATTTTTCAGTATCATAAATAGAGTCAATGAAAGAAAAAAGTGCACAGAACATACTCGGCAAGTAAGTAGAGCTGCTTGGATATAAGCAGGCAATGTCTGTTCATGTTTCGTACCATGCTTTTGCACATGTCAGGCAAAGGCATCCACAAGAGAAGAGATGGACAGAAAAATGCACCCCAGGCTCACAGAGAACATGGAAACGGACAAAGAAGTGCATTGTGTACAAAGCAGGAAGACTTCACAGCAAGCTGGGAGGTGTCTGTTCCTTCTATCTACTTTGTCTGCCCTTTGAACAGGACAAAAAGGCAGGCTAAATTCAATTGAGAGGAGATAAAAGTCTAAATAAAGGAAATGATTTTATCTGTGACTTTTGAGGGAGTATATCATTATCTCTCTTTCTGTCTACAATTTTAAAACTCTTTTTAACTTCTGATATTCTGTTTTTTGGTGTCTGCTTCTTTGGAGTTTTGAGTTTTTTGATTGGTTGATTGTTTATTTCGGGGTGCTCTTTCTTGGGGGATGTATTTTGTTCTGTTTTCTTTAACTGCATTTGTGATTTAATCTTATCCAAGTCTCTCTTGTTACCTCAGCAAGATAAAGACTTTTTTTATTGCAAACACTTTCTTGAACTGCACACAAAAAAATTAATTGTAGATTCTTTGGATATCAGTGATTAAATTGTCAGTCAACATTTTCACTGTGGCAGTTTTTCTCACATTCTTCAAAAGCTGGAATTAATTCTAGCATTACCAGGCTAAGAGATCTTTTTATCTTCTCAGCTAGTGTTATCTTTCAGTTTTGTAGCCCACAATATGGATGCTGAATTAGTCTTCCACAGCACTTTTGAACCCATTAGTCTTGTAGCCTACAATGCAACTACTGTGTAAGACATGAAAGCATAAAGTTTCTTTCTTTTGTAAATGTAGCACAAATTTGTAAAGGTTACAGTTTTTAATGACTATGGTCAAAAACACTGGGCACAGTCTTATTTCAGACGCATTTCATAAACGTGGGGTCATTCTACAAACATAATTCTAGACTTATCCCATGGCAAAAAAAGAAATTATAACCCAGACTGACCTGTACTCCCATAATCAATAAATCACTGCCAACATTTCAAATTAATTATATGTATATATAGGTATTTGTAAATATATATATATATAGATATAAAAATATATATATATGCAAAACTTTTGCAAAGAATGCAGTATTTCAGGTTAATGTCCAGTCTGACTAGATTCACTGAGCAAACCAAATCTTGAGCTCCAAAGGAAGAGCTGTTTAGCCATCACTAACCCATTGCTATAAAAGCTTGCAGCAAATGAAAATTTATATGTAAAATCATTTTACTAATTACAACAACAATCTGCAAGGGTATGTGGAAGGACAATAGCTGCTCTTTTAAGGGTATCTGGTCAAAGGAGCCATAAACAAGAACTTAGAGAGGCAAACCAGAGTGTCAATTGGTAAGGGAAGTTATGATAAGGATAAACCCAGTCAATCATCCTAATTGGTGAAGAGGTGAGAAGGTTTTGTTTTTCTTCAGTATGATTGTCTGCCTAATGACCTTGTAAAATTGGGATGATTAGGGAGAGAGACAAACAGAGATACAAAACCTGAACAATTAGCCTAATGAAGACAACAAGCAGAAATGTACCTGTTGAATCACACTAATTGATGGGCTACCAAGAAACTGCAGTCAACCTTTTCAACTGGTAAGGAGGCAAAGAGAATAATGTCGGTGGGGAGGGCAAGGGGACTATGCCAACTGATGAATCAATGTGCAAGCGAAGGGAATCTCGGAAGGGGATAGACAGAAAGGGTATTAAAGAGGTCAGCTTCACTTGTCTGTGCTGTCACCAGTCTGTACCATAATCTCATTCATTCTTTCCTCAACTCTGTCACTGCATGGTCTCAGTCTCTATCCCATGTGTATGTGTGCCCTGCATGCACACCCAGGTGACCCTGAGTGGACTGGGTGTCAGGGGGGTACAGACACCCTTGGCCTATGATGTCAGCTACTGCAGCAAGTGAGGTCTCAGCAACAGCAACCAAAATGAGCTGGGTTTTTTTAACTTCCAGCTGCAGGGGCTGGAATGGGGTATGTGCTCCCAAATCCTGCTACACGGAGGACTTGTGTGAATGAGTTGAGTGAGGGTTTCTGCATGGGCTGCTGGAGCAGGACCATGGGGCACAGCCTGTGTGCCTGCTGCCAGCTGCTGGGGGCTGACAAGAGTTTGTTTCTTACCCAAACCAGTTGAGTGTGCAGTTCTGTGTGGGCTTGTGTCTGGAGAGCTTCCTCTCAAACTTCCAGCTGGACTCCACGGCAGGTAAGGGACCCTTAGGTCTGGACCAGGGTAGTAGGTCAGCAGGAGGTCCATGTGCTGCAGAGGACTTGAGAATGTGGAGCTTGTGAGAGACAAATTTGACAGTGAGCATCAAGCTAGACCAGCTGGTGGGTCAGGGACTGTGAAGCAGGTAAGGAGCCACAATCTGGGCAGGTGTGCCAGACAGACAGAATCTGTGGTGGTACTGACAGGATCTGCCTGCCTCTATGTGCTTGTGGACTTGGAGAGTGTCAGGGAAAAGGCGGTTAGAGAGGAGGATGGGGCTGTGCTTCTAACATCACTAAGAGCAATTAACTTGATTACTCCAAATGACACTATAATGACTGTTCCTAACATCCTGAACACACTCAAAAAGTTTGGAATTAGCAAGTATCAGTAAAGATGTACTTTCTGAGGTATATGATCCAGAGGGATCATAAAATTAGTAAGCTTTCCACACTTGAAAGTATTTCCTGTTATTTTGAGCTCTCTTTCAGAGAGGTTTTAGCAGTAACAATACAGTAGATAGAGGGAAAAAAGAAATATGAGCAGCAGTATTTTCTCAGTGGTACAAGAAAGTACTATGCTTTTCAGACTTCCTTCCTCATTCTATGTGTAATTCAATTAATGTTTCCACTAGCTCCTGGACAACAGGAAGTGCAAGTACCTGAGAACATTTATTTTAAACATTAAACACAGTATTAGCTGCATTAATCAGGCACTCGACAGAATGAGGAGAGGGAGTGGAAGGCAGACACGAAAGTTTACAGCGTCTTTGATTGTGTTGGAGCTAAAGAAACCTTGAAATATTTTATCCTCTGGCCTTACAAACTTCTGCCTCTTCATCTGTTATCTCACTGACAGCCTCTTTGAGTCATCACTCTTAGTAGTCTCCTGTTTTAATGGTCTTCTCTCATTAGGTAGCAGACTGTTTTCCTCTTTTGTCAGACTATGAGTGCAACCAAAGTCAGTTCATTTTTTAAAAATAACCTTTTTCAACAACACAACATGGAATTTAACTGTCTACCATTTTTCAAGTAAATATCATCAAAAAATTAAGACATTTTTTCATTCTCTTACAGAAACAGAATTTTTTTTTCTTCAGAACAACAGTTCAGTAACTGCACAGTGTGTTCCTTTGCCTTTGACATTTAGCAGCATGACTGATTGATAACTTAGCATTACTTAGGTATGAGATTAATCTCCAAGTAGATTCAAGGGTAGGAAAAAAGAGACATTGAAATTCTGTCTTTATACCTATACTGCTGTAAATTATAAAAGTAAAAATGTAATTCATCAATTTTTATGCATTGACAGGCAGCAATATTTCTTTAAAAATACTAACAGAAGGAATATTAATTCTTTAAGCCAAAACTGTTACAAATATTTAATTTGTATAAAAAATACCTATAAAATTCCTCAAAATTTTTTAAAAAAATGCCCTGCCATCTAAAGAAGAAATTAATTAGTGTATGGGAACAACCATTAGTGCCTCATGTAGCGCAGGAAATGCAGAACAAATAACAGTTATATTATCCAAAATGTATGTAGCAAATTTAAAATAATTCCACATTAACAGAATTCCTAGCTGTTGCAAGGGAAAAAAACCCCAAAAAGTACATTTAACAATAGCAGGAAACTCTTTGAGAAGTTTTACTTGCACTTGACAGGCTGAAATGGAGATTCTTCTGTAGGCTATGCCTGTGTCTCAAAACTGCTCAGGAAAAAACCACACCACCAAAAGGCCCACACTACCACCGAGATTATAGTAGTCATGACATGTTCTATGCCAATCTACTGTCATAGATAATGTTTCCTGGGATAGGAGTTGACAGGCAGTATGTCAAACTTGGAACTGCATCAAGATGTCATGGACACATTTAAATTTCTGTTCAAATTTATTTTCTGTGTTTGAGTTCACCTCCAGCTTCAGCAGAGGACCATGACTGGCCACACAGACTTTTTCTCTTCACCATTCTCATCCAGGGGATTTTGAGGGACTTATGAATTAGTGGATCCTCAATTTGTCCCTTTTTCCCTCTTGGGTGAGGAGGCACATTCAGAATCAGAGTGACACCCTAAATACTTCTGGCATATCTCTTCTTATAAATAAATTCAGTCTTGAAATTATAGAAGGGCAATAGAACTTCCCTTTAAATCACGATTAAAAGACTAGACAGTTCTTTACACGGAAGTGGGACAATGGATGAAATATTATGTTATTCTGCAAAAAATATTTTCTAAATTTTATCATCCTCACCGTATAGCATTGTAAAAACCCAACAAATTAAATAATATTAAATTAAATTAAAATAAGTAATATGCTATGCTATGATATAATATGATATGATTAATATAATATAATATAATATAATATAATATAATATAATATAATGTAATATAATATTATATAATAATGTAAGGAGAAAAAAATGATTGAAGAAATTCAATTTTCTGTTTAAGGCTTCAGAAAAAAATCTAGAGAACAAACACATCTTAGAATGAAAAGCAAGCAATAGGTGAATGTAATTACCTTCTTCAGATGTATTACTCCATATATTCATATATTTTTTACACAAAGTAAACATTTTCACACACAAGTGCTTGTTATCTTGTTATGTAAAATTCTACCTAATAACATCCTTGTAGATGAAAGTGTGCTCGATAAGTGAGCTATGGTTTAAAACAAAAAAATCCAAAACAGCTGCACAGTTTCATCTTTTGAAAGGATGTTTCATTGTTTTGAAGCAAAGAATACTGAGTCATAAACCTCTAGTTTTTTTTAACCTTTATCTTGATATCTCATCTCATTTTCTTAAATATAAAACTATTTGAAAAGTCTTGCCAGAATGTTAGATGAGATCCACTGAATTAAAAACATATTGTATGATGTCTTTTGAGAACTGGAATACATGTTTAGTTACTCCAAGTAATTTCCTCCCATTTCCAAACATGTAATTGGATATAATTAGAACATAACTACCTCCTTTTTATAAGCACGTGAAAAATATATGAAAATTCATAATTAACTCTGAAAATTTGAGAGCCAGAAAATGCCAGAATTACAGTCTACATTTAAATGCTTTATGTTTTATGGTGTTTCACACCATGGATTGAATATTGCCACCAACATACTGTCCCCAGTTAATTCAGTTCCTGAGATGGATGGTATTCACAGACTGTGGAGCTATTCAGTGCTGAGGTTTTGGGTTTTCTTATTAGTGTTGGGGATTATTTTATCACTCACTGAGTGGATCAATGCACTATTAACCGCACATTATCCAAATTATATTAATTTTGTCATGGGCTTTTCTGTGGTTTTCCTTCCACATCATTTATCATCACAATTCCCATATGAGACAAAAATTACTTGAGATCATTTCTAGAGCAATTTAATATATCAGAGATGGGCATATACATATTTATGTTAAAACCATTGAATGCTACCATGCTTTTGATTCATCTGATATTTTAAAGGTTCTCAAAAACTTCTCATGTTCCTAGAATGAATGTTTAAATAGTTTAATAATCCATGCATTCCAGTACCCAAGTTCCATAAACAGAGACATGGAAGACATCACTGACTTGTTGCAGGCACTTTGTTTATGTAATTTTCCCACCACCACACAGCAAATTCACAGCCACAGAACCCAGGCACTGTGTGGATGTGGGCTGTCCAAACAGGATACAAGATAAAACACAGAGGACAAAATGAGCAGGATGTGTTAGGAAATGGCCAGTGCGGAGTTAAGTAAATAGTAACTCAGGTAAAGGAAAGGCAGGGATATCCATATATGGTGAACTGTGATGTTATTGGTTAAGCAAGAAGAGCAGTATGTTACCATATAAGGCAATGTTTAAGGTCATTGGAAGATTGCAGTGTTAAGAGGTCCTATATAAATGCCATGTCGGGCCCAGTGAGTCAGCTTCTGATCATCAATCTGTTGTCCCTGCTTCTTTAATCCCAACAGCACTGCTCCACTGTCATGGCCCAAACAGTTTCTTAAATTCCCTAAGTGACATTTCTGAACAGACTGACCAACACTCTTCCATCAGTGCCCCAATTCACTACAACATCTGGTTTATGACATAGGAAAACTAGTTTAATTTATTGCCAATCAAATCAGAGTAGGGTAATGAAAAAGAAAACCAAATTGTAAATAACACCATCCCCAAACCTGTCCCTTTTTCCAGGGCTCAACTTCACCCCTGATTTTGTCAGCCTCCTCACACTGAGCTACACAAGGGGTTGAAGTCAGTTCATTGCATTTGCCTCTGCCACTCCTTCTTTCTCGGGGCAAGGACTCCTCACACTCTCTCCTGCTCCTGTGTGGAGTTCCTCCAGGAACTTCTCCACTGTGAGCCCTTCCCACAGGCTTTCACAAATTGCTCCAGCATGGGTCCTTCTTCTGGTGGACATGGGAGAAGCTTCTGGCAGCTTCTCACAAAAGCCACCCATGTAGCAATCTCCACTCTACTAGCTGGCACAATCACTTATTCAATTACACTAAGAGATGTGGATTACTAGGGGAACAAGTGATGTGACAGTTCCCTGCTTTCAATGTCTGTATTTGCTGACTATGGATCTGGACAGATGAGAGAAAAAAAAGGAGAAGAAGGCTACAATCCAAGGCCTCAGTCTGCTTGCTGGATATTGCTGTGGATCACTCCTTTCAGAGCCTGCTGTCTTTTCCAATAATCTGACTGATTCTTATACTGTGGAAATTTCACAGAATGCCATTTTCAAGTGGAATAATGTCATAAGAAACTTCACTCATAAGAAACTTTCACTCCTAGCCAGAAAAAATGTCCATAAAAGTGTATATCTAAGGCAGCATTACCACAGATAATTTGAAGACTCTTTGTCCCTCTGAATCAAGTAATTTGTATAACTCTTACAAAGCAAAATTACTTGAAATATCTGTACAAGTTAATTAAACACCTGAGCTTTCATAAACAAAATTGTAACATTTATAGACCAAATACCATATTCTGATACTGTTGAAGATTGTATAAATTGTTAAATAGCAAGATAACAGAGATACTCTAAAGAAAGAGCATCTGAAATTTCATTTGAGGGAAATAGTCTTTGCTTCTTAAAAAATACATAACTCCAGAAATTTGTAATGAAAACTGATGATTTATTTCTGTACATACACACAAAGATTGCAAAACTATTCTTTACTGTATTCCTCTTGAACCACAGGATCTACTTTAGTTTTAATGTAAAAATTATAAAGTAACAATTAAATTTATCTTGTGGACTTTTAGAATCTAGCACAGCCCCTTTCAGGTCTGTGATGAGAGCATCTTGTACAGAAAGTATTGCTTAAAGGCCTAAGTCTGTAAGATTGAGGAGCCCAATCTGTCTTTCTAACAATAGCAAATCTTGCTTGATCTTTGTTAAAACACGTTTGAAAATATTGCAAACAGATGGAATCTGAAAGAATAGGATTTGATGACCTAGAAGATGATTTCTCATACTAATGGACACATAACAGTGAGGTAGTATGGAATAAGCTTGAGGAGAAGCCATGATCCCTCCTGGCTACTGCAAAAATTAAACCTGTCCTGGCTGGAATCAGGACAATGTCTAATGAATTTTTATTTTTGTTTTCTCTTTATCTTTTGTAGCCAGACTAAATAAAATCTAGGTATGTTATGTTGACTAAGCTGGTATAACCTAGAAATCAATCTGGTACAGAATATGAAGTTCAGTACAACCTGCTTAGTAGGGATGAAGTAATAAATGGGACTAATGCACTTTGAAAATACAGCAAGAAAAATGTAATACTAGGGTGCTGGGCTTCTTTATTCAAACATAAATTTGCTGAGTGTTGTGATGCAATTCCATTTGTGTTACTGGAAATGCCTGTGAGGAAATCAAATGCTAGATTTGTGACATCAGTATTTAAATGTGTTCTTAAGTTGTTCTTCCATATCTGAATTATTTCACAGGAAGAGAAGTATTAAAAAGCACTGCAATATGCTAAAATATAGGGAAAAATGTTAGGAAAAAGTACTAGAAGCTACAACCATGTATTAGCTACAATCTACCAAGCTACAAATATATGAAAATATGTAAAAGCTAAAGATCTTTAGGCATCATTTAAAGAATGTTTTAACAAAGCAAGAGAGATCTTATGTGTCTCAATAAGTAACTTATGTTGTTTTTCAGAGAACATGAGAAAACAAATTAAATTACCTTGAGGTTGCACAGGTTTTTTCCTTTCAGTTATTTTTGTTTGAAAGAAGTCAAGAAGACAAAACTGCTTTCTGCTCTACAGAAAAAAAATCAAATCAGTGTTTGAAAAGTTCACCACGTATTATAAAGAGATAGGGAAATAATACAATGTGAAAGACCAAAAGCCCATTAGCTACTCTAAATAAGTAGGTCTTAATTTGTTTCAGTATTTAGAGGAGAGATTAACTCCCAGACCAAGCTATTTCATTAAAAGACACTTTGATGTCCTCAGTTAGAAAAATATATTTGTCCACTTACATATCATACTTGAAATGTTAGCAGCCTGAAAAAATAATACTTAGGTGAGAATATACTGTTGCATGCACAAGAAAAAAGTGTCAAGCACAAACACAGAAAACTAGCAATTTTTACTGATGATTTACCTCAAGAACTGCAACAGCTGGAAACCCATAAAAGTCATCACACCACAGCAATGCCACGATCATGTGTTCTGTAAACTGACTGGGGAAAACTACAATACCCAAGTCATTACACACAGATAAGAGAGGGGAGGATAATGAAAATGCTATTTCTCAGATCACATTGACAAAAGAATGGGAGAGTTTGTATCCAGGCCAACAAATTCACAGAGAAAGCAGCGATGCCAAAGGCTCCAAGGGAACATTCTCAGAACTCAGAATTAAGAGCACACATCTGAAAAGCATAGTGCTATCCCTGAGATGCTTCTGTTGGCAACATCAGCCAGCACCTGGCTAAATCAGCAGCACTACCAGTCTGGAGTGAAAGATGCTAGCAGCCAGACTGAGAAAAACAGCCAGCTGCAATATGAGACTGAAAAACAAAGCAACAAAACAATCCATGTGAGTAATTGAATAAATGTAGAATACTTGGGAAGCCATTCAGCACCTGCATAGTTAGGGGGAAAAAATCAAAAAAAATGTTTTAGACAGCTTTGTTTCATTGCAAGGAGGAGATATGCAAATAGATCCTGATTTCTTGCCACATGAAGTGACACTGCAATGCTTCTTTCATTTGTGAGCTGAAATGGCTGGAAGAGACTACATCCATAGAACAGACAGGCTCCAGGCTACTGCCTTGAGCTGAATCCCTTACAGCCTCTGATCCTGATCCTGCCCAGCAGGCAACTGCTCTCCAGAGTACAGGTCTCAGCTCTGACATAGGGTGGATACATTTACAGCATGCTGCATCTAAGGGTTGGGCTCCTGACTTTTAAGGATGCCCCCAAGCATGCAGGGTCTCCAATTCTGTAACAGCTTTCTGAAGGGGCATCCAGATTGTCCGTAATGTACAGGAGGAGTTTAAATCACCAAAGAGAAAGTGTCACTCTAGGCAGGGATCTTTAGTGGCAGAGGTGCCTGAGACAGATGCTACGAATCAAAGTAAAGCCAGATTTTTATCATTTACTCTAGTGTGGAGAGAAATGTCTCCCCCAAATTGAGATCCATGTTAACTCACCTGAAGGATTAGCCTCATAAAGGACACCCCCTCCCCCCCATTTTTTTTTAATAGTTCTTAAATATAAGTTACTCTTCAGGACTGATGCCACTGTTTTATCCAAGAACTGAGAAGCTGAAAAAAGTATTGCCTATCTGTTTTTAACCTCATACATTTAAAAAATCCCCTCTAAAATGCTTGAAGCAGCTCTTTAATGTTGTACTTCTTATCAAAAGCAAAGACTCTTTCAAGATATACTGGCTGAATTCAACTGTGAAATTTCGAACTGTCATAATTTCTCATCTTCTGAATCTATTTGAACACAACTTCCAACCATCCAGTTCTGCACTGTGTATTTACAGCGCTGTTAATGACTCTCATTGATTGTATTTTTTGCCTCACAAACTTCAAAACAAATGGAAATTTATAGTTATCTTCAATAGAATTTTTCCAGTCCAAACAAATATGCTTGTTTTTACATCAATGTCCTGTGGCAAATGGAGCTGGAATTTAATAGCATCACCCCAAATGCCTCAAAATATATGCAACACCTTTTTAAAATAGTGTAGTTTAAGAATTTCCATGTAAATTTTTCATTTCATTACCTTGTGTTTTTTGCAGAGACTTAGTTAAGAGAAAGAGAAATTATCATCTTAAAACAGAAGGTAATTTACATCTAGGAAGGTATATCTAGTGATTTTCACAGCAGTCACAGGCTAAGATTCTTCTCTCTTTCCTAATAAAACCCCACTAGTTTTACTTTGGGAATTATGAAAATACATAGAATTTATCTGCAATGCACCTACTCACAAAAACCAATAGAGAACACTTTGGCCACAGCAAAACATATTTGTCAAGACAGTTTATTGCACATGCATGGGTAGGTTATTAGATGAGGACATGGTGATGAGAAGACCCTATAAGACATAACACAAGTTGTTCTCTTCTTTACTTCACCTTTAGTTACACTCCTGAGGCAGTGCTGAGTCAAAGCATGAAGGAATATTAATAGGAACATACACAATCAACAGGAATGCAAAAATTAGCTTTTATAGCATAGCACACTCTCCCATGCTCTCTTTGCACCAAAGCATCAAAAACTTATGTTCCTCCATCTTTTCTTGCTTTCCCTGTTTTCTACAGAGAGGAAGTGTGCTTGTCACAGACCATTTCAGACAGAAATACCAATATGATCTGTGCTCAGATGAGTTAACCGGGGCCCAGTTCCTATTTGAAAAGAAATTATGAGTCCACAGCTGGACGAACTATTTCCAAATAGACTCTCTCATGTGTTAACTTTGGAGAAGACATCTTAAACTTAATAGGCTAATCAAGACAAGCTTTTCATTGCTACCTCTAGTACATTTCTTTGCAAGGGGCAAAAAAATACATTTTCTGAAGGCAGTTACTCCCTGAACAGCATAATAAACTGACCATCCAATATAACATGTTAATATACTGCTTTTGAGGATGCATTTGTAAACACAGTAGGACAACTTCTGTATTTCCTCTTCTTTAGGTAGTGAACATTATCTGTCGCAACAGGACAGGGCTTACAGTCCTGTGGATAATGTTCTTTAGTGTTTCTCTAATACCTTTGAAGAAAATAGGTTTTGTTCTCTCAGTTCATGTGTAATGGAGTTGGGCTGCATCAATCTTATTTAAGTGAAACATGCAGTTCTAAATTAAATGTACTTTTTTGAGTTCAACCAAGTCTCTAGTGAACAGCAGTTTTCCTGAGAAAAGTACAACACATAAATCATCATAATTCATTGGGAAAACAGAAACAATGATATTGAACAAGGTGGTGGTTACAGTGTGGTGCCAATAACACCAAGGCTGTGGGTCTGATCCCTGTAGGCACCATTGGCTTAAGAGTTGGACTTGAGGATTTCTGGTGGTCCCTTCCAAGACAAAGTATTTTATGATTCTAAATGAATTGTGAATCTGAACTTCTTTTAAACGCTAGGATATATGGACATCTCAAAGTTCATATTATGGTCAGTATAGCATGGGAGACTGCCTTTAAAAAGGCATCTGTTAAATTTTATAGCCCAGTAAAAACAAGAAGTATCTGGTTTGATTTTACATTCAACTTTCATTTTTCTTCCCTCAAGCATATAAGGTACAGCATAAATTTTGGCTGACCTAAGAGTTTTGATATTATTTTTATTAGCATTATAGTTTGGGTATTTAATATGTTGGACGTATTTCCAGATGAGTTCAAAGCTCTGAAATTTTGTTCACAAACTCAAAACACTAGATTCCACTATATCGAGTCAACATAAAGGAATTTTTATTTTGTGGTTATTTCTGCATTCAAATAAAAATAGCCAAATTTAATAGTTGCTTATAAGATTTGGTACAGAAAAGTTAAAATTATGAAATCCAGCTATTGAAAAGCATAATTTCAAAATGCCCTTGAATATGTAGCTATAGACAACTGATAGTGGAATACAGACATAAAAAACCAATCAAGTGCTCTTTGCCTGACAATGTGTCCCAGTCTTTCCTGTCTTTTCTATTTCCACATGTGCTCCTAGGTAATGTGATTGAGGGTATCAGACATGCTGTGATTTCATGTAGAAATGTAAGCCTTATCCTAAAGATGAAGGGCAGAGTCCCTTCAGGTCTTCTCTTTACAGCCTTTGCAGTTCCCTGCTGTGTCTTTATTTCTATCCAGCTGGCCACAAACAGTTTCCCACCTGGCTAGATGCATCAGAAGATGTATATCTGAGTTTGTATGGCAAGAGGAAGTCTGAGTCACTGCTAAGGCACTACTGCATTCCTGGAAACACACATCCCTTCAGCTGTCACGGAAATCCTGCAACTTTCTTTCTGCTGGAGGTGACCCTGGTCACTGCCATAGTTTTTTGACTATTAGCAGAAAGCTCTAATCAAATCTGTAGGCTTCTAATGCAGAATTTTAGCCCAAATAATCTTCCTGCTGACACAGCATGTGCTGATCTAGATGATGAAAATTACCAGTATAACAATATTACATAGTGCTACGTAACACATTAGAAAAATACGAGCCATATTGGAATTTTCACATTAATAACTTTAAAGTTAAGTGTGCTGTGCTAAGACCTTTGCAGCAAGCTCCAACATAAAAGCTCAGACCTTGCAACCTTTGCTTTATTAAGGAGTGATTAAAGCAATGATGTGTGCTGTTCAGCACAAAGATCACACCAGGCACAACAGTGAGGTAAGAGAATTTCCTCTCTTCCCTCATCTTTGGCTGTAAAAAACTAGCTGTTACCTTCAGATGTATTTTTACAAGAAATCTGGATGTAACAGATTAAATTAGAGCAAAAAATCACTCTAATCTGGAAGGGAAGTAACTTACTAGATAGAAGTGGTAAAAGGAAATCAAAGTTGCTGACTGGAGAAGGGATGAAACTTTGTGATGGCCACAGCTGAGTGTGAGTTTAGTTGGTTCAAATAGAAACATTTGTGACCCTTTTCTCATACAGCAATATTCTCTGCTTTATTGTAAGGGCATTTGAGCCACCCCCTTTTGAAAGAGACTGATCGGGAGCTGTCAACACACACATTGGTTGGTCCTCATTTTTGTCATATCTTCTGTAACCCAGAATGTCTGCACATAGATTTCTGAATTTTTTACTTTCAAGGATAGTTTCTAGCTTTAGAAATCTAAATAGTGATACATGGTAATAATACATATGTATGTGTTCATATGTGTGCATGTTTATATTTATAAAAATATTTTTTTAATGGTATAGGATATCTAAACCTTAATAGAAGAAGGGAAATTTAAGGATCAGTGTTTATTGAAATTGGTCATTGACAGATGTTTATGTCTAGATGAAGAGAAAGCTCTGTTCCATCCTCACTGCATGAAAAGGCTCATTTCATTTCAGTGAAGTTACTGGGAAAACCCTCAATGTGACAGCAGGGTTAAAAACATGTCATTGCAGAAGCAGTCTCAAAAAGATTCACTTGGCACAAACACTATCTCTGAAAATGTGTGTAGGTCCAGAAAACCAATATAAATCAGATGGCAGGCTTCACAGAATGAAGAGCAGAATTTAATTAAAATCCATCTCATCTGCATTCACACTGATAGGCACCTCTGAACTCAAAAAAAAAAAAAGTCTGATTTCACCATAATATTGGAAAACATTTTAAGTGTGGCATGTAGTATTTTCCAGAAGAATGAAGAATTGTGCTTGTTATCAGCATGAAATCCTTTCTGTACTTTGGGTAAATAGCCAAATACCTCAACTGCAGATGTTTTTGTGTCAGAAGCAATCATTTGATTTGTGGAGGTGGCTGAGAGCATCTAGGATGCTACCCTCTATTATACACAAACTTAATTTCAATAACATGCATGTGGCTTACAAAACATTTTCAGCAAAACAGTTCTCGTATATTTCGTATACTTTATGATTGACACTTACCTTGTGTCCAAGAGTAATTAAGTTTCATCACTGGAGCTGACTAACATTTTGACTAACAAATATTACCAGATGCTAAAAATTATGTCTGAAAAGGACAAAGGCAAAAGCAAGGATTCCCAGTCCTGTAAAGACAGCCAAATTTAAAGGAATGTATAATTTTAATATATATGACAGCATGTATTCAAAAAATTTCAATTTGGTGCAATTTTTTCATATTTTCAGAGGCTATCATAGTCACTGTGGTGATTATGAGTGCTGCTGGACTCATCTTCAAGCTGCTCTGAGGATTCAATGAAATCCTTTAAAAAATAATAGCAATAAGAGCGTTGAACAGAATATATATGACAAAGGATTAGTTAGCAGGTATGAGGGTTTATACAGCAAAATTCCATTAAATGAGAGATATTAAAATATTATTAGTTAGAAAGCCAAAAAAAAAAAACCATCCACAGGCAGCTAAAACTAAAAGCAAGAAGATTGTTTGCCGACAAAAACCAAAATAAAATTTAAACAAAAAAGAAACAAAAGGGAGATTTGCAACAGTAAAATTATATTTCTGCACAATTTGATTGTCTAATGCACTTTTAATATCTTTATTATATCTTGTAAGACTATAATAATAATTAAAAAGTGCATAAGTAAGATTTAGTATTAGGATTTTGTATTAGTTTTGTATTAGTTTTGTATTAGGATTATTGATCACTCAGAATTTAGTCATATTGAATGTAATTGATTACGATCAAAGAAGAATTGCAGTGGACAGCACTTTTTAAAAATCTTTTTTTAAAAACATTTCAAGATTCCCTGTGGAGTACCAGTTCAAAGTGAATATGACAAAAAAGAAGAAAACAGTGAAACTTTTAATACAAGACATACTTTTGAGAGCCCTATATTCACTGAATGAAACAAGAAAAATCTTACTAAGGGGATAAGAGCAA
This sequence comes from Geospiza fortis, assembly GCF_000277835.1. Lineage (NCBI taxonomy): Eukaryota > Metazoa > Chordata > Aves > Passeriformes > Thraupidae > Geospiza > Geospiza fortis. The sequence continues at coordinate 1,118,560 of NW_005054350.1, read as the reverse complement.
GCTAGAGTATTCCTGGCTTAAGAGAATTCTAATAAACATTTTTACCCTCTCCCTAGTTTTGGACAGAAAATTATCTATTCCTCTCAAGTTTTTCTTGTCTCTCAATCATTAATATATTTTTTTTAATTTTAATTCTTCAGTATTGATTTGTTATTGTTCTGTTGTTTCTATTATTATTAGAAATAAATTCCGTTGCCATTTATAGAACGGATTGCTATTGCTATCCATTTCTCTTTTAAGTAAATGCATAGAGTTTTATGTATTAACAATGTGAATATTTAGTCACTAAAACTGCTGCTAAGTGGAGTGGCAGATTTGTCATCTTATCAAACAAAAATTTTATGACATAAAATATTAAAAGCCTGGTCCAGTTTGACTAGATGAAAATTAAAGTTTTGCAATTACAGGAGGTCATATCATCATGACATCACGCTTCTTCTTTGTCCTAAATTTGATGAAAAATTACCAAAGATGCTCTTGTTTCCCACCATAATTGAAGGACTCAATTCTTACACTTCCACACTTGTAACTCACAGAAAGTACCATCATTCAAGTTTAAATTTGGAGAAAAACTGTACTGAAAGTCTTTCTCTCTTCTCCCATTTTTTCATAAGTATTTAAGCTATAAAAGTAATTAGCAAATTAACACTTACAAAAAGAAGACCCTAAGTAGCTAAGGAAGAAGATGAAGCCTCTATCTATACTCATGCACAGAGTGATACATTTTATACCCACAATACACTAATGTAACAGAATCCCAAGATGATTAGGGGCTGTAAGGGACTTCTGGAGATCATGTAGTGCAGCTTCCCTGCCAAGGCACGGTCACCTAGAGCAGGTGACACAAGGACATGTGCAGGTGGATTTTGTGGAGAGGGAGACTCCACAATCAGCCTGGGCAGCCTGTTCCAGTGCTCTGCCATCCTCAGTGTGAAGAAGTTCTTCTTCATGCTGAGGTGAAACTTCTTGTGTTTTAGTTTATGGCCATTTGCTCCTTGTCCTCTCACTGGGCACTGGTGAAAAGAGTCTGGCACCACCCTCTTTGTACCCACCTTAGAAGTGTTTATTTGCCTAAATGCAAACCCCTCTCAGTCTTCTCCAGGATAAACAGGCGCAGCTCCCGCAGTCCCTCCTCATACAAGAGATACTCCAGACCCCAAATTATCTCTGTGACGCCTTCTGAACCCTCTCCTGTAGCTCCTTGTCTTTCTTGCACTGGGAAGACCAGCTGGACACAGCACTCCAGATGTGGCCTCACTAGAGCTGTTTAGAGGGGCAGGATCACCTCCCTTGTCCTGCTTGCCACATTCCTCCCGATGCACTCCAGGATACCAGGAGTGTTTCAAATGAGAAAACTTCGTATGGAAACTATAAAAAATGTACAACTGTGTGAATGGAGTTCATACAGTTTTCCCAGGCTCATATAATCATAAAAAAAAATGTATATTTTCCTGTGGCTGCTTCCTCAGGGATGGAGAAATCCTGCAGTAACACAGAGCTCATTGGTACAGTTTCTATGCTCTCACTCATCCAGAGAGGACTGGCAGGATGTCCAAGTTTGCCAGCAGCTGGAAGAATTTCTTGAAAATCTCTTCAACATAAACCAAATAAATTTAGGGACTACTTCAGACATCACTAGAAACTAGCTTCCAACAACCTTCTGATCCTCTATGTTTATTCTAACAGCTTTCCAGCCAGACTAAGAAAAGGATCCCTGAGCTATGAAACCGTTCTAGATTTTTATCAGACTTTCTAATGCAGAACCTCCAGTGGTCAACTTGTGTTGAAAGACTTGTAAAAGAAAGGGGTTGAAAACCAGTTTCCAGAAAAAAATAATGTAAATTTTTATGAAGAAACAGGTATTTCAACTCCATAATACAGTAACTAGCAAGCAATTAAAGAGGAATATGGGATATTTAGTGTCATAAAACAAGCTATAAAATTGATGAATAGAATATTCCCAAAATAGTCTCACAAATAAATCACATAGACAGTACTGAAATAATGATTAAATTCCTGCTTAACTCACAATATCACTTAAATTAAGTATCATGTTTGAAATAATTGACTTATAAATTGAACCTGTAAAAAGGGTTTTCTTACCTTTTATTTTATTCCTCATGGACTGTATATACAAAGGCTACATGCTTGGTTTTTTTTTAAGTTGACCCTCTGTAAAAAGTCTTAGACATTAACATAAGATGGTCTTCCTGAAATCCATGAAAACAAGAATGAAGCCATTAACAAGATCTATGAGTTTTAAAAATCCTCCAGTCATGATGGTAACATCGTCTTGAAGATGCAATGTTTTAACATGGAAGACTCTCAGCAACCCAGAATCAGCATTCTGCATTGTGGGCAGAGTCAGAAGCAAAAAAGAGACAGAAAACATACTCCTGGTGATTCCCTTTGTCACCAATCTAAGCTACAGTAATTTGAAGACATAAATGATAAGCCAACTTTACACAGTACAAAGTGTTTCAAGGTCAATCCAGAGTCAGTAGGATCGGTGTCAACATATCTGGGTTCAATTCCACATTAGCATTTTCAGTTGATTTCCAAGTTGTGGGATTATCATATCTGAGCAATACCACCCTAAAATATGTAGGCATGTTACTACAAACTAATCTGGATATTTCTTCATGTTATTGCACCTTGTATATATTATATTTTATTTAACACTTCCTTTTATGCTTCTGCGTGTTTGCATTTCTAACCTAGCTGCTTTAATGAATACATTTTGAACAGCAAACTAACATTCTTCATTTAAAGAAATAACTGAAGACAGTAAAATATATAAAATATTATGCTTGTAGTTTTTCCTTTTAAATTTAGAAAATTGCTAAAACTAACTCTGTCATTAAAAAACATTCTGGTTTGAATTAATGATAGGCGACAGTATTACTTGGATTATAATAGCTAAATAAACCTGAAGAGTAGTACGGTATTATTAATCACCTGTTCTTATTATTTATCAAAGTTATACTCAGTGGAATATACATAACAGTAATTAATGAGGCTTGATGAGTTTGTGTTTTGCTATCTGTTCATGTGTCACAGAAATCAAGATCAGCCTTCATCTCCAAATATTTCATCTGCTTTCATTTAGATAATCTATCCTGCCCCCTCAAATTTTAATTCACTCTATATGCATATTTGACTGAAAGATGAGTTTCAGTTGACTTCTAAGCCCTCATGAGAAGAAGTAAAATTTTTAAGCACACACATCAAAACAAATATGTTATAATTATAACAGATTCCTCTGAGAAGCTTTTCCTAATATGCTGTTCCAGATGGCCAGTTCCTAATAAGCTTAAAAGCTTCATGGATAAAACCCTGGACATTAGAACTGATAAATAAATTGCTTTAAAACAAAGAAGAAGGAAAAATTTAAAGTTGCAGAGGTCAGTCAGTACTCTGAACCCTGAGATTTTAATCCTTCTAAAGCATACAAATAAGAGGACCATCTGCAAACTAATTCAATTTAGAGATGGTTGTGCACAACTAATTCCTTGCTAGAGGTGGAAAAATGAACCAGCTTGCTTAGAGCAAACAAAATTTATTCTGTAAAACAAAACATACACAACCACCTCCCCCCGTATGTTAGTGCTTGAAGAGAGGAAGGAATACAGAATATAAGTTAAAAGATCACTTTCTTATTTAAAAATTAACAAATCAGTTTCATAGACAAGACAAGGTAATAAAGGTTTTAAGTGAAGAATAATTAGAAGAACAGATAATTAAAAGAAGGAGGCAATACATTTGCACTTCAAAATTTTTGCCAATAGATATGCCAAAAACTACCTACAAAAAGAGCAAAGCGTGGGGGGAAGTTTTCCCACCAAGCAGTCATGGATCTGTCTTCTATAATACTTTGTCACTGTCACATGTGTAAAGATAATAATTAAAAATGTATCTATCTAATTTATCATAAAGATAATGTTTATTAAAGCTAAACCAAAACAAACCAAAACCCTCTGCAGGTAATTAACAAACACGAATTGCTGTTAATCCAAGAGGGCGCAGCAGAAAGTCAACCTGAACATCTCTAAAGCGATTGCTGTTTCATATATGGATGGTGCAGGTGACAAAGTAAGGAATAAATTTTGAAAGTATTTTGAGGACACTAAGATGAAAATAAGTGCATGCAGTGTGGTGAACAAGAGCAAAATTTGAAATTCTATTGATGAGGCTGGGATATCTCTAAAGCCAGCATGAAACTGAAGTAATTGTAGACTTCTACAGTGACTAGTGAGCCATCTTTCCCTGTATTGTTATAAAAACAAACTTCTGGCAGAAGTCTGCATGGAAAACAATGTGAAAAAATACAGTTTACACAGCTGGTGTTCTGGAAGGATTAGAAATGCCTCCAAATGCCTTCTTGATAAGACATTTGTTCGTCTCGTCTGATAACATAATTCTGAGATTCAGCTCGAATAAGAACTGTCTTTTTAAACATCTATTCTCTCTGAATATATGTATTCCACAAATTTCCCTAGAAAGCCCACTGAAACACCAGCAAAACATGGAGGGAAACTGGCACAGTGTTTGTTGAATAAATGAAACAGGCTGTACTGGATCCATACTTGGAAACCCCTCAAGTTCCAAAAATACAGTCTCAGAAATCTCTAGTTTATCACGCTTAAATCACATTTCAGTTTAATAGTACTTTACAATTAAGACTTAAAGAATTTAATTTGTATTTAGTATCCTTCTTGAGATTATGATTGTTTCCTTAATTATATGGTGCTTAAAAACCACATCCCCATTTATTTTATAATCAAGATTAACATGCATACCCATAAATGATGACTACAGCAATTTCACAGATTTAATGAAGGTAGATAGGGGATTAGAAGTGCTTCAACCTTAAAGAAAATAGCATATTAATTCCAAATATTTAGCTATTTGTAAATCTCTCTGTCCTTACCCACAACAAATAACATTATTAAATTGTAATTAGCCAAGCTTGGACTGTAAACAAATCTAATGCACCAAGTGCTGTGAAAACCAGCCTATCTGCTAAAATAAAATTAATGGGTAAGGAATGAGCACTTAGGAATTAAAATAATTTATTTACCTTTAAATTTTCGACTAATCTTATCAATTAGCACAATAATTTTCCGTGGAAAAAATGAAGAAATAAAACCTAATAAAAAGCATTTTAACAGCTAAAATTTCTCATAACTAACTCCAAACAGTCAAGAATTCTGTAAAAGCAAGAATATGGGTTCTACAGTTTGATCATATAGTAAGATTTAAAAAAGCTCTTTCAAAAATCTTAAAATATTGAGAAATCCCCAACCTTTTTTCCCCATACAGACTAAAGTAGGTAATTCTCTTATCATATGACAAAATTGTGAATTTTAGGAAGAGAGAAGGTGTTTCCGTTATATTTGTATTTTAGATATCAAACATACACATAAAGTTCAAACTCGGACTACAAGAGTCTTATTGGCTTTTACTTGAAATAAAAATAGTTTTAAAGAAAAATAACAATAGCTTTTAATGGAAATAAGCTGTTTTTCATTTCTGCTCTGCTCCAGGGCCCCAGGTATGAGATGCATGTAATCCCTGGGTTCGCCAGTAGCCAAATGGTGCAATGCTACCCAATGAAGTTCCAAGGTTATTTCCAGACAATCTGAAATGTTTGTCATAAGGAATTGGGTGGCTATAACATAAATTAAAAGAAAAATGCTTGGAAAACAGGGTTAAATAAAGCAAATTAAGACACAAAGCACAAGTTAAAAATACATAGGTCAAAGGATTCCCCTTGGTTTCTCGTAACACCACAAGATGAAGGATAAAGTTTTGAAATTCACCTGTATCTCAGGAGAAGTACAGTACCTACACCACAGGCTGCTTGAAATATTTTCTACCTCTACACATTCTTTGTTATACCAAAACTCTAAAATTAAACAAAGTGGCATAAAAACCACATTGCTGATGTTCAATCTCTGTCTCAAATGAAAAGCAGTAAAAATTCTCTTTCATGTGAGTAAGACCAGAAATTCTCCTTGTGTAATTATTTTCACTGAGGAAACACAGAAATAAAATAAAAACCCTTTCAGGCAAAGACTGATGTTAAACCTGAGCATGGTGTTGAGGCTGAGTATGTTGGGAAACAAAATGAAAATAGTTTTTTTTGTCATCACCATAAACACCAAATTTGATACCATCATCACCACATTTGATTTTTCAAGGTTACAGAGGACCTTCTTGTGTCTCAGTTCCATCATAACTGAGATGCAAAGACAGATGGGGAAAAAATATAAAACAATTACATACTTAAACATTTTCATTTGGTAACCCTCAGTGCAGGTTTCGTGGTAAGTATTTTTCATTAAAAATGTGAAAGATCTCAGAGGCTGAAAAGTGTTCTACGTATTTGCCTTTTGATTACCTCATTCAAGCAAAA
>NW_005054350.1:1092888-1112092 GCF_000277835.1 Geospiza fortis | reverse complement strand
GGAATAGTTAACACCACAACGAAATTTACCTTCCTGAAACATATTAGTGTACATGCAGCAAAACACATTACAGTAAACTGTGCTTCACAATGCCTATCCTTATGCATAGCACAGTAAAAGAAATGTAAAGACTAAGGTTTTAAACAAAAAAAAAAAAAAAAAGAAAAAAAATTATTATATTTGAGTGGTTTTCTTTTCATTCACTGGTATGTACTGCTAGAAGAGCAATCGATTGGGGTGCTTTTCAAACCTAACCCTGTAAAAATAAGTAAGTAATAATTTTGTTTGAGGTTTATCTCTACAGCAAAGCAGCACAACACTATGGACCACAGTGGAAACTTATGTGAAACACAAAAAGTTCAGTCCATTTACCACTTCTGTTTAACCTTCATCTGGATGAAACTCAAATACTGTAGAGTATATTTTGCTTACCTCTTTTCATACCAATTATCAAAATAAAAAAATTAAATTGCAAGGATTGGGCACCTTGGGGGGGTAAGAGGGGAAAGTACTGGAGTAATATTTCAGAGAGCTTGCAATCTACTTGATTACTATTTACATAATTTGTCTTTTTGGTATCTGAACCAGTGATTTTTCTTTTTATCAAGATAATTTAATTTTTCCTTGAAGAAAATTAACAAAAAAAAATGATAACTTGAGAAAAATTTCAGTCAAGTTCCAATTCAGACTATTGCTCTATAAAGTGATAACTTTCACTAGACATTGCAGAATGCTGTTCAAATTGAATGGCCACAAAATATTTCTCCAGCAGTGAAAACAATGAAAGCGATCTGGGCTGCAGAAATGGCAGGAAGCATCCAACCAGTGTTAAACAATAGGAAGGACTTACTGTTCAGGCAGGCAATTTTCTCTGCATGAATATAATGTGATTACAATGGGAGCTGCTGTAGGCTAATGAGCTCCTATTCACTGTTTTTATGGCATGAAACTAAGGGAAGTGTTCAGCATTTCCCCCTGCACTTTCAAGCAGATGGTACTGTGGTGAGACAGTGCCCTTCCACGATGCACTGCATAATCCATGTGTTGCACAAACAGCTCAGAGGTCTCTTCTGTATGTTGATGACATTTAAGATAGACTAACAGAAACTCCAACAAGGCAAATTGGTTTTGCTGAAGGCATTTAATTAATAGATTTAAAATACATATCACCCAGCAGAGATTTATAACAGCCATAGTTTTCTTCTGTAAGCAAAATCTTCTGGTGCTTTTTATTTGTTTTTGTTTTGTTGGGAGATTTTTCTCATAAGGGTCATCAGCAAAACTCAAACATGGTTGGTTGAAGATAGTCCTTTTATTTAAGATTATCTTCAGCAAATTCTTATTAAAGAAAAAAACCAGAATCTTTTGTTAAGGAAAGAAATATTTATAGCTTTTAGATGTCATTGAATTGAATTTGGTATAGGAATGGACTCTTCTTTCACACTTGCTTTTCAATATATCATCCATTATTTATAGTGACAGGTATTGAGTATAGAAGTTAGGACTAAATATCTTTAAATACTGTAGCATAGTATTATCATAACTTTCAAATTCAGAATTTAAACACCATTTGACCACGGGATTAGAGATATTTTGTTTTAAAAAATATTTTGCTCAAACCACATCTAAAAAAATCTAAATTTTTATGAGATATAAAGGCAAGTGTTTTGTGATACCAAAGCAAGACTGACAAAATCAACAAGGGAAAATGATTTTGAAGAGATTCATAGGACAATAGTATTTCTCCCTCATTCCTGAACTACTTCTTGGAAAAGTATGCCCCAAAGCTCCATTTCTATTCAAGACCAACCTCTGAAAAAAATCATACATTTTCTCAAGTGATTGAGAAGTAAACATAAGGTTCAAACAAAAACTTTGAACTTAGTTGCAGGAACTGACTGACAAACCAAATAAAGCATAGGGTCACATGATTGATGTTGCTGTACTGAAATCAGTATAATCCTTCAATTTTAGACAGGTGCACAAACTGGCCCAAGGTAGGCAGGTCACACTCACTGTGCTGGCATTCATCCTCTTGAACTCTTCAGATAACGACTTTACTGTTTCTTAAGCCTGGCCATTGTTACATTTGAGCTCAGGGACTGCAAAACTCAGATTACAACTGAAAGTCCACATACAGAATAGTGTGATGCAATCTTTTGCCAAATGGAAAAGATTTTGTTTGTATGCTTTGTTTTCCTGTGACTGCTCCTCATTCTTGAATTAGATTTCCTTTGCGAGCTCCAGCAAAATAAAAGCAGACTTTGCACTATTTCTTCTTTGACTGCAGAACTGAAGATCAATGTCTACCTCTAGTTCAGTGAGAAAGTCTTATTTAATATTGAAGAACTATATTTTCTTCCATATCTCAAACACACCATCAAGCCCACTAGAAATGCATTTATTTTGTCTGTGTGGAGCTCTTACTCAGTTTTTATTACAAATGCTGTAGGTGATCATCAAACACGATTTGAAGCTGTGTACGGAGAAATTACCCAGGAGCAGAGCAGGTGTTCAGACTAGCTCAGCAACCACAGAAAGGAAACCACCTCCTTATCTGTCAGACTTACCAAGATTGCTGTTCTCCCAAGATGTACTGTTATAGTAGAAAAATTAAAGGGAGATCAGTGCATCTTACAGATAGTGATTTTATCCTAGATTATATAGCTTTTAAAGAGAGATCCACAAATTTTTTAAAAAATACAGACTTCTGTGGTTTAATTAACAGTATTACACACAACTTGTTGCTGGGGAAATGCATATACAAACAAGACCTCCACTCCTTAGCTTCTTCTCAGTCAGACAATTGTTTGGATTCTCACTTCAAGAACATTGCACCTAATGTAATTACTCCTTAGATATTAAAGCAAAAATCAGATAAATCTACATCCTAGGAATTAGCAAAACTTGTCTCTGACATAATACACAGGCTAGGTAACCATGGCTTTGATCTATAAGAACAAGAGATTGTAGTACCCTGCCCTCTCAAAACTCAAAGAAGGACAACGACAAATATCTGCCCACTCTATAAATTAAATGCACCCATGCATTCTGCAGTTATGTCCAGAACTCAAAGTAAAGCTTGAAACTTGGTAAATGAGAACATACCACTAAGTCTCTGTGTTTCCTCAGTGAGCAAGATTAACATCAGTTTCAGTAATTTGCAGTTTGCTCATAATCTAAAAGGAACTCTGAGGTTTAATACAAAATTTGCTTTCAAAAATAGGGTTTTATGACATTGAAGAGACAAGGTGGAACAGCATAATGATTACTGCTTTTAGGACTAAAAGCACTGTAATCTCAAAGAACATTCTGTCAATGCATAGATCCACACAACACAATTGCGTGTTCACACTTTCTGTTTGCAAATATTAACTCACAATTGCCACTTCATTTTCCATTAGCATCCTTTTCTGGGTCCAAGGCAATACTTCTAGCCTGTCTTAAACAGCTTTCTCAGCATTCCATCATTCTTATGTCAAAAAAGAACAGTATTTAGTCCCTCTTAAACTCATGGGGACATTGAGAAAGCTTATTAAAAATGTACTGATGCACCATCTTCTTGCTCTTCAAAATCTTAAAAAGATAGAAATGTTATAAAATTGGCTTTTTATTCTCAGTGGTATGATTTTATTGCCATTTTTCCAGAGTTGTAGAATTTTCTGTATCCTTCAGACTGAATTTGTTTTGGTTCTCAGCAGAGAGCTCTGTGTGGTGGGAATCACAACCTGGTTGTCATGATTTCTACACCGACATTAGAGAAACTCCCAACTGTTTTGATTGAAGTCGGGATTTACGTGGTAATAATCTCAGCAACTGATAAGAATGCAGTCATTTATTGAGCTAGTTCAATTCTCCGGTGATTGTTTGGAGAACTGCGTTAAACCTAGGAAATAAGGTACTACATTTTAAATTTTGCAGAATGGCAGCCCTGGAGCACAAGCAAGTCTTCATACAAGTGCCTCCAGGGGTTCATTCATGTTAAAGAAATGGTTAGGCATGAGAGATGATGTTCTCCTTCAGCATCAGGCAGGACTGTTGCTTAGATACAAAGACTGTCCTTTTATTTGTATTCTTCAGAGGAGATGCAGCATTGCCCTTAGCCTCACACCTATGCTAATGCAGTCTATAATTGCCCTGCATGGCGCAATCTGTTCCTTAAAAAGAAAAAAGAAGGATTCATGAAAATCTTGGGGTGCATCTTCCTAGTTGTTCCTATTAATTAATTACCATAATAAGAGTCTGAAATTTGAGAATACAGAAATGTTGTGTGAAGAGACTACTATATTCAATAGCTCTTTAAATGTAAACTGAGACCAAGAAATTATTTGGATGGATCTTTGAATACATTTCCCCCTTAAAAACAAATCCTTTATTTTTTGATAAATGGCTGGATAGGCAAAGTAACTACTTATGCTCTGAGATCTCAGGTTCTATTGCTTCTGGGGAAAAAAAATCCCTCTCATAACAAAATAAAATGTCTAAATATCCTGCTTTCTTGCTTTAAGTTATACACTACCAGAATGAAATTTAAAGTATTTGTGCAAAAATAAGAGATACTTTAATGAAAAGAGAATTCACTTTGTTTTATTCTTAGAGGAATATACTCAAAAATTAATTGAATAGTAAATGCATACTCATGACAGTGCTTTATTTCAGATGGGTCTTGTTTTTGTTCTTCTGTTTTTAAGATACATAAAAAATACCTATATATAATAACACCTATTAACACAAATTTTCCAGAATATTTTGGAAAAAGTAACAAATATTATACTGTTATTCAGTCTTAGTCTTACATTCCTTTCACAATAAACATCCATTTCATTGCTGATGTGTCTGTGTGTTTTACTTTGAATTTGCAAGGCTTTACAAACCATTTTTTTTTGTTACAATTTGCAGTGTAATTCTTACCTGTTGTAGACTATCACAACAATCACTTAACACTACAAAACATGTGTCTCTTCTTGAGAAATGTTTTTGGATTAGAAATCAAATCTGCTTTAAGATATATATATATATGTACACATACACAAATGTGATGCTTGCAGGAAACACATCTGTAAGATCTTTGTGCCATGATGTGTAAATTATCCTTTACCATAAAAAAATGCAGATGAAGTTGTCAGAATGTTATTTTTAGTTCCTGCTAAATATCACAAACAAAATTACTAACTGCTACAAATGTACAGATATACATGCATTGCTTTTCTGCCAGCTTAACCAGTAAACAGGATTGAAGCCGTCATAGGATAGGAAATTGATTATCTATAAGGAGTCAAGGTGAATTTTTTCCTTCAAAACAATGTGGGTTTTTCATATTACCCTGTCTTGACCTCTGCAAATTGCAAACCACACCTGGTAATCAGCCAGAATAATGGCAGCTGGCATAGGCCAAGACTAGTTAGTGCTTGCACTAGAAATGAACATTGCCAGTGACCACATGACCATGCCCGTATAGTTTTCTAGTACTGTAGCAGTATTTTCCAGGACTCTGATTATAAGTACAGTAAGAAGGGCTCATCAAGTTTAGGGTTCATCAAAAAACACTGCACTGTCTAGAACAGGTTTACTGTGATACACCAAACATGGTTTCTTGTGTAAAAGAAAATGCCAGCAAAAAACACTCAGAATTTTAAGAGGATTTAAAAGAAATGGGCAAAGACAGTTCTGTTCCCTGTAATACCATAAGCTATGGATGTGTATTTTCACTTTTTACTCAATCACACAATTCTGGCAAGTGACAGCTGCGCTTTGACATCATTCCGTATATTAGCATCAACTCTCTAATATTAAAGTTGTAAATGCCAAAATTTCATGAATGTTTTTGAGCTACCTCACCTCAGAACTTTTTTTCCTTTTGTTTTGTAAAATGTAAAAATTTTGAAGAAGGTTCCTTGAAGCTTTAAATAGTAATGTTCATAATGTTCATGTAAGTTAATAAATTTTTGTAATCCAAAATAATAATTTGTAAAATCTTTGCTCGCTTTGCAGTTTCTCATAATTGTTTCCATGGCAGCAACACCCAACAAATATAATCTTTACTCACCAAGACCAGCCATTCAAAATCTTATTTATTTTTTCTGAAGTGTTTTCTTGGCAAAACGTGATAAGCCATAATTATGCCATTTCTTTGAAATTTAGGAAAAGTGTCCCATAGAGACATTCTTGGTGATTTAAATTTTCTTTATATTTCTGAAAAAAAATTCAAATTTTTTAATCTCAGATTGAATTAATACCACTCTTTGGAACATTAATAGTAATCAAGACCCTAAATCACAGCCTTACCTATACTGGTGTCACTAATTTTTGTAGTGTCAACTAAGGAGTCTTTAAATTGGTGTTAAATTGATATTTGCCAGAATAGCAGGAGCTGATGAAACTGAAGGAGCCCAGGATCATTCTAAAAAAGGAAGTGTTCCTGGGGTGTTCTCTTGAGATTCCTGACATAACTGATTGCTGCTGAGCAAACTCCACTGGTATCTATTTCATGGATCCTGATGGTTATCCTTGGTGCTGCAAAAAGACTGTATGTGTTCACTATTGTCAATCTGACATTTAATTACCTGCATTATACTAAGCAAAGAAAGCATTGTGAGTTTGCTTATAAGAGAAATAACACCAACATTGTAGCATGGTTATTTTAGGCATGGCTGAAGAATAATCTGAGATGGGTTTTGTGGTTTTTTAAACAGTCTCATTCAATAGGAGAAATTCAGATCAAATTCCAGGAGGTCACATATTCAAGTTCACCTTCCCACCACCTGGATTGTTACCTCAGCAAGTGCTACCTGCAGTTTTATTCTTAGAGTTATGTCATATTGCATCCTGAGGTAAATAATGGAAACGGAATATATCTCTCCTTCCAATGTCAGTCTTTTTTATGAATGAAAAATGAATAATTTCTTTGCAACATTCTCACTGACATCCAATTTGACTCCATCTACAGAATTATATTATTCATTATTCTGTCTGAGTAATTCTCTAGAAAGAGACTACATGAAGTCCAGAGCAATTTCCATCCAAAAGATAAGTAAGTAAATATATTCAACTCTTGCAGTCTTGGAAAGGTAAGAAATAGTATAGATAAGTTTTCATTTGGGCCATGGTTGCAGCTGCAGTGAGGAGAATTTATTTATAGGCTGTTACTCCTTGCACTCTGTGCATAAGTCATCATGTGTATTACCATCTGTTACTGATAGACACTTTTCATTCAAGTTTGCAAATTCAAGAAATGAATCACAGCAAGGATATTTACTTGGGATTGATTTGCAGACTGTGAAAAAGCAGCTTGACTCTACAGTGTAGTAGACACTAAGGTTTATGGAAGAGAGATGTATCTATCGCTGAGAATGAAGAGCACGTTGCAGTGTGCCTCTAGAGGAAGAGGCACTGCTCTAATCCCTATGCTGTGGCACTGAACACATCACCATCAGCTCTTGATCAAAGAAGCTACTTGAAAAATTCTAAAATTCTAAAACTAATTTTCTCGTACTGTGTAAAACTGCTATACTGTTTAAGGAGCCAGTGTTAGCAAATTGTAATTGTCACCTGAGTGGAGGGCTAGTATTGATTTCTTCCTGCTTATGGCACATGCATGCCACAGGTCTTAAGAATTCTGCTAAGGCTCTGCTCTGCTTAATGAAGAGATCCTTTGTTTGATTTAGAGTTGCATTGCCTTGAGATAGAGACTTCTGGCATGAGGATTTCAATCAAAACAATTGCCTGATAATCAAATCATTAATTTTGTTTTTATGTAATGAAATTTATAAAAAGTGAAAAAACATGATCACTTGCTCTAATGAAAATGAATCCTATTTCTTAATTGTCTGTCTTTAGTTTAATTACCATAATAAATCTATCTGTCTCAAACTAATATATATATCCACACAGAAATGTTCTTGATCTTACAAAAACAATTTTGGTTTCAGTCCTATGAAATCCTACTAGTGATTTATAATAAAGTATTAATGAAAAGTCTTCTAAACCAATGTTGCACTCGAATTCAAGCAATAAAAAAGCTACTAATTTTGTGTTCAGGCACTTTGGAAAGTAAATAGGCAGGGAAAAAAAAAGAAGCACTAAATAACAAATAAGTATAAGCAACATCTCCTCTGTATGATTACCCACAGCAAACAGGCATTCTGTCAACAACAGGTCTTAGTCAAATTGTATCGACTGGGAAAAATCCATCAGAAAAAGATACAGCACAAAAGACACCCCAGACATGTGTGCTGCAGCCCAACAGACAGATGCTTCTGACTTCCCCTTACATCTAATGCTCAGATAAAATTTCTTAGAAATTTCAGCCGAAGCTTTTTACTGTGTGACAGTGTTGCCTAGTATAAAACATGAAATCTTTCCAAACAACATTAAGAATGACAGTATAAAACCAAACAAATCTTTAATAAAAGCTTTCAGGTGCACAAAATATTGCTATAAGCACATGTGATACAGTGTTTCTACAAATTCTATAGGGTTAATTAATTAGTATATCTAGCAGACACATCCAATAGGAGATTAGTTACCGCAGGAACTCACCCCTAGGTCAGCCCCTCGGAGTGGGTCCAGAGGCTTCTTTGCCCTATTTTCTTGTTATGTCTCTAAAGTTCTGGTAAAAAAAGAGATGTCCTTGTTTGCTAAACAAGACTTAACAGAATTTCAGGAATATATTGATAAGGAATTAGGTAAAATATGAAAGAGGATAGGAAAGTACTGGAAGCTATATTACTATATATTATGAATCTACAGAGCTATGAATATGATAAAGGCAAAAAATCTTTAGGCATCAACAGCCCGTGTTGTTCTGAATATGCTGGGTTTTCATATATTTTACTACATCAATCAATCTCCTGAAAAATCCACGTAAAAATCATGACAAAGAAATATCTGTTGATTATTCTTTTTGGCAATGAGTTACCATATTCATTAATGTAGCAATGGAATCTCCATTAACTACCACATCAGGCAGGGGTTGGGAAGAGGGGACACGACTAGAAATCACATAATCCTTGAGATAACCACAGACACATGAAAAGCTAACACTAACAAGAAGAGCAGCCACCAGACTTTCTGCCCCCAAATTTTTTTAGAGCGTCTCCACAGCCACAAAATGCATGATCCATATACTGCCACCAAACCTCATAACAAATGTTGAGTTTGGCAATAAAACTGAACTTGGCTCCCAGTATAGAAATGGCACCAGAAACACAAGGTCATAACTGCTATTTATGAAAATAGCTGCCCCAGCGTGTCATAAGTCTTATAGTAAAGAGGTGAAGTCCTTAAAAAAGTTGCAAGGATTGCATAAAAAAAAACTTGTGTGGGTGTATTGGTTTTGTATTAATCATCTATTTGCATTATTTTATAAGATTTAAATGACAACTAAATGCATCAGAAGGTCATATATTTACTAAAAATTAGAAAAAAGAGCAACATATTTCCTTACATTTCCCTTTCATGTCTCATCACTATCTAAACCATAAAGCTAAATTAAAACCCTGGATACATCACAGCAGTCGTAATTTTCAAGCCTCATATGAAGACTTTTAGAAAAAAGTTTTAGATTTCATCTTGGATATAAAATGAATATGAATTCAATCTTGAGCAGTTTATTTGTACTGCATACTATCAGAAGTGAATGAGTTTTTTCGTGTCTAAAGCCCAATTTCTAATGCAATAGGAATGAGATACTAGATTGCAGAAGTGATTGAGTTCTGCTATAGAGAGAAACTCCATTTGAGAGTGTATTTCTGACTTAATATTGAAATTTAATGCTTAGGGGGTTTTTTTAAGATGAGAAAAACTAGCTCTATTGTATTTAAAAGAAAAGAATTTTTGCAGGCATAAAAACAAGCTACATTTTTTTTCCCTGATATCAGAGGTTTATTCAGAATCAATCTCCCAAAGAACTTCAGAGTTTTTATTATCCACAGAAATACTATGTGCTTAACTTTGATATACTAGTTCAACAACACTGAGTTCCAGTTGCATTATCAGCAATAAAAGTTCTGTTGTCCCTTAAGAAAATTTTAATCTTCAAGGAAAAAAACATAAATGGGATAGCATTAGATACCAAAGACCACATTAAAAAAAATTCTATAAGGCATTACATATTAAAAAGAAATGCCTCCAATCTTCTAATTCAGTAAAAATCTCTTTTGTTATACAACAAGGTCAATCACATCTCATTCACAAACAAGAATTTGTGAAATTCTGTAAAAAAGTTGCTACATTTTTAATATACCAGAGAACAAATTCAAGTCAGGTATAGAAAGAGATAATTTCTTTGCAGTCTTAAAAAAATCTTTACTATAAATGTTAATATGAATGGAAAAACACAATTTAAAAAATTAAATACAGTGGTATACAATACTTTTAATAATATATACATGATCATAAGCTATATTTACACAATTTTTTTTACCTTTCTCGTCTTAAATACAGTTTAAAAGTCTGAGATAAAACACAAGGCTAAAAAGGTAAAGTTAAACAATTTTTTTTCATATAATATAGGACTTATGTAAGCATGCAAATTTCTCTGACTGCAATGGTATTTCTATTTGGTAGTGAATCAAGTCTGAGTCTGTCATCCAAGAATATCCTCTGATAAAGAAAGACACTAAGGAAATTTGCACTTCTAAAACCCCAATGTTATGCTTTCTCACCACTCTGAAATGCAAATCAGTAACATTTCACAGCTTTTATAATGCTTACTAAATTTAAACAAATCCAATAAAGGAATCTGGACCTGAAAAAAGCACCTCCATTATTATTCTGCATAATTGGAATTGTCCTCTAACAGTGATGTACTATAATAATCCGTTTCTTTACACAGGTGCCTTCTGATGGGACTGAAGTCCCATTATGCCAACACAGGATTTTCTCAGAGTTTACAAGCTGCATAACACAAGGTGAAAAAAGCGACATTACACATGGTAACATTAGAGCCCCAATTATTGTGTTGGCTCATGTTTACTCATTTTCTAAAGCTACTTAGAAAATATAGTAAAATACTTGAGATAGAAGGGTAGAAAGGGGCTAGGGCAGGTGTTAGGAGCCACTTCTGAGGCAGGGTAACTGAGGTTCTTGATAGTAGATCCCGTGGGGTTGATTAGTGTGAAACAACATGGTGTTCTTTGTTTGACTGGTGAAATGTGTAGGAGGAGTTGCTTCCTCCCACACAGTTTGCCACAGCGGGAATTTTTGTATATATGTGTTAACCAGGATGTGCTTACCAGCTCTCACCCCCACCAGGCCAGGAATCAGCACTTTCCTGTTGCAAATTCCTCATTTCTGTGCTCGTCTCAAGTTCCCACTCTGGTGATTTATCTTATGGCAAATTCCTTCCATGGTCTTGGCAGTGTTTGAGAAAGGCAATGATGCTGTTTAACTCCTTACAGCAGGATATGCAGGAAACCAAGAGACAAAAGTTATGCAACACAAAGTTACGCAGGTAGTCATGAAGCTGAGGTCCACATTGAAAGCAAATAAAATATTAAAGAAAGAGTAAAAATAATTAGAAATATGAAGCTCTGTACCACATATCAGCTCCTTAGCAAGGCTAAAAAACTGCCTGGAGAAGTGTAAGCTGGGTCTGTTGGAATCAATTCTACCATCTTACCATCAATAACAACTGAGTCCAGAAAGGTTCCCCAGGATTGTTTACTTTCACAGACCCTGAATGTCCATATATCTGTGATTTATCAACTTACATTCCATTCTCTTCAGGTTTCAGCCTGGCTACATGGCAGCAAGGGAGGAAGGCATCACCTTTATCATAATTTCCCTTTACCTGATGTATGTGCCACTTCTATATCCCTGGGCACAGGAGGATTGATACAGCACGCCACTAGATCTGCTCTATCTAATGCACCAGCTCACATTCTATTTCCTCATACACATGCTGCTGCTGATATCTGTGCAGCAGAAATGAGGAAACGTGACAATCTTGCTGTATTTAACTTAGCTGGACAGCATGGTGCATTGGCTTCATCTGGCTGCCAGGTATCAATCAATGCTGCTCTATCACTGCTCCTCTGCTACAGGATAGGGGAGAAAATAAGATTAAAGGGTTCTGAGTAATAAAATGAGTGTATATATCTCATTTCACCCAGCGAGAGACAGAATCTTTATAGTGTGAGTTTATATAAATTAATTTTATCCTTATATTAAAGCATAAACACAAAACAGAGAAAAGTGGGAAACACAATTCAACTAAACTCTGTTGCTGGTAGTCAAAAATTCCATATTTGCCCAAAACCTAAATTTAAATATCTTTAATTAATCATTTCAGTGTTAGAAGTCTAGAGTCTGCTGAGAGACATTGCTACATTACTGATCTTTCTGCACCCTGAGACAAGAACTCACTGCAAGGATATTGAGATAGAGGACAGTCAGAAGACTACTTAATCATTTTTGTAGTAGAAACTAGCACACCTTCTCAGCAGGTGCCTCACTAACACAGGAAAGGCTCCAGTCACTAACAGCTGAGACAACTGTTCTGTAAATCATGTAGATATATGAACTTTTAATTCACATCTTTAATAGCATCTCATTGATCACAGCTTTTATTGAATGTTAAGGGAGAGAAAATGGTTTGATTGGAAAATTTTATTCAGGGAATAAAAAAAACACAAAACACACTTTTAGCATATTTAAAATTAATAATTATATGTTCCACCAGCAAAGTTCACAATTTTTTCACTGTTTTTTATAAAATATTACGATCCCTTTGATGCCCTAAATAAATGAAGTTGTGAAGGGCATAAATGCCTGAGAAAGCCTCAATTGCAGCAGCTTATGAACTGCAGAAAATTTAATCATGGTGCAGCTGCCTTCCATGAGGAAAAAGTAGGCAAATAAGACTTTTCAAGCTCTAATATATCATAGCTACTAGATAAATAATAATAAAATTTTAAGCCACTAATTTCACCAGCAGGTCAAAAGAAAAGAAGTGTTGAATATGCATATATTGAATGTTAGTTAGTGGTGATCTAGAGATTACTTGATAGCATACAAGGCAAGATACTACCCATAAACATAAATAGAGCAAAAATGTAAAATTTTAGTAAATTTTCCACCAGTATTGTAGTCAGGAACTCTGAAGAAAACACATTCTAGCCCAATAAAAATCTATTACAGAAGCCTTATATGGAAACAAAATGGCACCCATAATACTCTATTATAAACAGCAAAATTCTATATACTCTTATTTCCATGCCCTTCTTCTAAGGGTGAAGAGACTGATTCATACTTTCATTCTGAGATTAATTAATACTTTCAGATAAATCAAGAAAGTAAAGCATTGGTTCTATTTCAAGAATAACAGTTTTAAAATAATAGTAACAAATTGCATGACAGCAGTACAAAATCCTGCAGAAAGTTCTTATCTGAAAATAGAGTCAACAGCAAGAATGAATTTACTGTCAAAAATACATTGGCCTCACTATCAAAGATTTATTTGAATGAAGTTCCTGGCAAATGATCCAAGAAAGTAGTAACCACAAACCTTATACTGAGATGTAAATACAGTAGCACAACATTGTAGCCTCAGAGAATTCAGTGATAAACAAAACAAGACTGCAATTTTTGGCAGCAGCAAACTCAGCAAGTCAGCCCAGAGAGCTAATTTGCTTTGAAGTGAAAAAAATAAACTTAGAAATAAAACAGCAGAGATAGACTACAACATGCTTCATAAAAAGCAGTCAATAAACACAACTATACAGAGAATATGAGTTCATTCGATGAGAAAAGAGAGTCATGCCAGCAAAATTAAAGATGTATGGTAAATCCAAAGTGCAGCTAGAAAACTAAGGGGAAAAGTCAGGATAAAATAAAATAAAATAAAATAAAATAAAATAAAATAAAATAAAATAAAATAAAATATCCCACCAATTAAGATATCCCCAAATAAGATGACAGTCTTGAAGGAAGAAAGGGGGAATACAAACAATTGTCATAAATATAAAACCATTTGAAATTACCTTTTGCAAAACTGAAAAATAAAATATTAGACACACAACAATCCAAATTTTGAATTTCAAAATATTAGTGAAATCCCCAATTTTTCCCTTCAGATTTTTCAAAACATTTATATATTATATTTAAAAATTCATCATGAATTTTACATTTAATTAATACAATGAGCACTTGGAATACCTTATAAATGTTCAAAGCTTCTGTAGCATTATTTTACCAAGAAATTATAGTGTTATTAGATTAAAATCAAATTTAGTATTTGCAATTTTTTTGCATTACTGCGATTTTTGTTATATTAGTGTCACATATAAATTGTAATTCATAGTTTGTAAACCAATGTTGTACTGCACCATTTAAAATGGCACTTGAAATCATGACTATCATGACTGTAAAAAAATCTGGTTTGGAAGTTGCTTTTAAGTATTAATTTTTAAAAATGGTACTGTATTTCTGCCTTATTCAAAAATGCTAAGAATAATATAAGATGCAGAATACATTTCTGATCTTCAGTGTTTACACTCAGATAAACCAAAAAGGCAACGTCTGTTTCTTGTCTCTGTTACAGACCTAATCTGTCTATTTCCAGTATCTGGTTTTAGTGACAAAAGGAGGCATAAGGGCTGAAAAGGATTGGTCAAGAGTCCACCTGACCATCCTGCCATTTCTGGTAGAATAATAATTCCTATGTCTATAGGATAAATCAATAAACACAATGAGTAAATTAGAGAATAATTTTTTCATTTGCATATTATTTAGCTTAAACATTGATCATTAGCTTCGATTAATGAAATATACAAAATGAAGTGACTCAATATCATAGTGCTAGAATTATAAATTACTGTTCTGGATAGTGACTTTGGGAAGGGAAAAAGAAAGGGGTTGCTTTTTTTTCATTAAAGAATATTTTGCTATTTAAATGAGCAATATATAGATTTTGAACTCTGACTCTTCTCACACATGGTCTAATTATAAACAGTAACTGCACTTCCAAAGGAATGCAAGAAATTATGACAAAACATATATTAAAAATAACCAAAGTTAGAACCACATTGAGGAGTAGTGGAATGAATGTAATGAGAAAAGATATATCTTTTGAAGTTAGAAGAAATATAAATAAAAATTAGATGGGGCAACATTCTCAATATATAACAGACTGAAATAAATCCCACCTGATTAATAAAAGAGCTATGATACTGCCTTTTAAGGAAGAGTAAACATGGGGGTATGAACATCTACAATGAAGAGCTGATTAAAGTTTTGGAAAGGCAAGGTATCTTTAGACAGCAAAAAGAAAGACTGGAATTTCTCCCTAAACTTCAAAGCTCAATCTACAATCAAATAAAGTATCTTAATCTATATATATTTTTTATACAAGGCTAAGAATGCATAGCCTTTACCACAGGGATATGGAGATTTTTAGATTTACTCTCTTGAGCATCTGAACATAAAGAGTGAGAAACTGGTTTTCAGGAAGTTACTGTAAAATAGGTTTGCATTGATCCCTAGAATTATCCATTGCCAACACTCATTGTTCACCTCCTAAAATTTCAGGTGTGTCACAAGGTCTAGGCAACTTTGCTGGTTTTGGCTGGGATAGAGCTGCTTTCCTTCACAGCAGCTAACATGGAGCTGTGATTTGGGTCTGTGCTGGAAACAGGGTTGATAACACAGGGATGTTCTAGTTATCACTAAGCACTTCTCACACAGAACCAAGGCCTTTTCTCCCTCACTCAACCCACTAGAGAGGAAGCTGGCAGTGCACAAAGAATTGTGAGGGGACACAACCAGGACTGTGTCCAGCTGACAAAGGATTATTCCGTACAATATGGTATCATGCTCAGCATATAGAGCCAGGGGAAGGTGGATGAAGAGTAGGAACACTTGGAGTGATAGTATTTGTCATCACCAAGGGTGATAGAACCATGTTTTTCTGGAGATGGCTGAACATCTGCCTGTCCATGGGAAGCAGTGAATTAATTCCTTGCTTTGTTTCACTCATGTGAATGGCTTTTGCTTTACCTGTTAAAATGGCTATGTCTCAGCCCGTGGATTTTCTCACTTTTACTGTTCAAATTCTCTTCTCTGTCCCTCCAGGGGAAAGTGAACAAGCAGCTGTGTGGTGCTGGGTTGCTGTCTGGGGTTAAACCACAACACCTTTCATGTTCAGAGTGTCCAGAATGCTTGTTTTGAGGTTATGATGATTATAACCACAAAATTCTAGAAAACTAGACCTAAAACAATACTGTCTAAATTTATTGGTCTGTTCAAGGTCATGTCATATAAATTTGTTTTAAGAGCCTGAAAGAACTGATATTTCAAATATCCATCTATTAATCCATCTCCTAATCCATCTACTTTAGCATTAGAAGCTTTTTTTCTGCACAATCAAGAAATCATTCTTCATTGTCATTTAAACCCTGTGGTTTTGTATTATAAAGACAACACAAAGAACAGTTTATTTCCTATCTTCGTGAAGAATTTTTTGTGTATATAAAAAAGTATTATCTGGTTGTTTTTTGAAATACCTCTTCCCTAGGCATCCTCAGTTACTTCAGTTTCTCTTCTTGAATAATTACAGACTTTCTGTCATTCCTATATGGCTCACGGGGGCTCCAATTGATCCAGATTTTTCTAGGGATATCATGTCTTATATTGGTCACAATATTACAGGCAAGCATTGCCATTATGGATTCAAGAGTAAGATAATTTCCATGTGTCTGTAAAAATTGCACCTATTCATACAGCTCAGAAGAATGTTTTTCTCTTTAGCAAAAACATCATTATTGTTACGTACCAGTGGCTAAGATAAAATTTATTAATTACTTTCCCCATTATGTTATTTTCCAGAGGCTGCACCTAGGTCAGCTGTGTCTCACCTTTCTACTTATATGCCAGGTTATCCCTACCTGCATGCAGGACTGTACCTTTATTCTTCTGACCCATATAGTTGAGTAATGAGTTATCCAGTGTGTTTATTAGCCAGTACGGTTGCTGCTCTTCCTCACTCAGATCAACATTTCAAGCAGTGTCTCCTATTCAACCAGAAAACATAAACTGAATTAAAATAATAACAATTAAAAATAAATAAATAAATAAAACTACCAGACACAACTGCAGACACAACAAAGAATCACAGGTGGTTATATAATGCTGGCCTTCATTTTGACAGCAAATCAATCATTACTTCTCTCCTGGTGCAGCTTTCCAACTGCTTGTGAATTTTTTTTGCAACACTCTTTTTGTAGACTATGTTTCCCCTAACTGGAAATCAAGACAGAGT
The DNA here is from genome assembly GCF_000277835.1 of Geospiza fortis. Classification (NCBI taxonomy): domain Eukaryota; kingdom Metazoa; phylum Chordata; class Aves; order Passeriformes; family Thraupidae; genus Geospiza; species Geospiza fortis. The sequence goes on along the minus strand of NW_005054350.1, from coordinate 1,094,835 downwards.
ATAAAGAAGCTAAGTCAAAACACTGTATTTTCTGTCAGTCTTTAATCCATAAGCCCTTCTCCTTCTCATGGAAGGAAATTAGATTCATTTGTCACTGCCTGGTTTCTTCTCTCTCTATAACACCTATGTATTCACTCACACACGCACAGTTTTACCACCATCCCTCCAGTGGGACCTGCTGTTACAGAACCTGGGGTCTTTTTTTTTTTGTTTTATTGCTTTTTTTATTAACAGGAGCTAGGTTTCTGTCTGCTATAAATCTACAACTCCAATTGCTGCTGTTATCATACACAACTAGTGGAGTTTTAGCACATTGCTGTTGATTCAGGACTGAGAATTCTCTAGAGCAAATCATGCACAACAACTCAAAGCGATACTTAAAAGTGAGCAGAAATTTCAAATGGAACACAGTGCAGGGAACTAAATGTTTCTGCAGGCGCTCTGACAGTATTTACAGCAAAGGGGAAAAAATCATATTCACACAATCACAGAGTCACAGAATGGGTCAGGTTGAAAGGAGCCACGGTCATCTGGTCCAACCTTCCTGCTCAAGCAGGGTCATCCTGGAGTACATTGAACAGGATTGTGTCCAGACAGTTCTTAAATTTATCTCCAGTGGAGGAGGGTCTCTCTCTGGACAGTCTGTTCCAGTGTGGGGCCACCCATGCAGTAAAGAATTTCTTCCTCATATTTAGGTGGAACTTCCTGTGCATTAGTTTCTGCCCATTACCTCTTGTCTTATTACTTAATACTTACTATTCGGTCATATACTCTGAAAATTCTTTATAAAATTTTATAATACTTTAAGTCATAATGATGCTTTTCTCACATTTATTGCAATGACTCAGTAAAGAGAAAAACTGTTAATCAGCAATAGTAGAGAATCAGGTAAATGTTTATTTATATATTGCGGCTTGACTTCTTCCTTTTTGTCATATTCATCCTTCACAAAATATTATTCAGTGTCAAAAGCCACAGTTGATTACATGAACCTAAACAAAGCTAATAAAAAAAAATCTATTTAGCCTTTCCTTTTAGAAACAAAACCTCAGTGAAAAAAGAAATCTTTTCAAGAAGCTGGAACATCAGAATCCTCTCTTTCAGTTGCATGAGCAAAGGTGGATAATGTACCTTTCACTAGCTATTCTTACCTCTGGTCAAGGAGTTGACCTGTGCTTGATAAGAGACGAAGAGTGAAGATGCACAGAATGCAATGAATGAAATTAGGTCACAGTTCTCTTACTAATTCTAAGGAAAAGTGGATTTTCACTTCTTGGAGAATTGCCAAACAGCTCACTTTATGCTGTAAGGAGGCTCTCTTCTCCTTGACCCATAAAACAGACTATCACATGATAAGATTCAGATAATGTTTCTCAGATTCGAAGTTGTCCTTGTGGCTTACCTTTAGAATTACTTAAAATGTGGATGAAAAGTAAAAAACAAAAAAAAAAAAAAAATCTGCACTATTTATTCAAGGAATAACTATTTACTTTGCCTTGTTTACATCTTCCAAGATCAGATGCAGGCAGTAGAGTCTTTTTGCATTCCTCTAACCAAATACTCATAAATATTCTCAAGACCCTACAGAGACAAAATCCTTCTTAACTGTTATGATTCATTGGGCTACAAGTTACACACGGACTAAGTGAAGCCAAGGTCGATATCTCCCATGAGGTCCAATATATCTCTGTATTGATTGAAGCACTGAAATCAATGGAATTATAATTGGACAGAACTTTTAGGTAACTAGAAGCTCTACTGAAAACTTTGAGGGCTTAACAAATGTTAAAGGGAAATCCTTGGAATTCACACGTCTAGAGAAAATATTGCCACTGATTTTTGACTCAACCACAGATATTTTTGAAGTCTTCAATGACACTGTAGTTCCTGTCTGGCACTCAAATAGCTGTTTTAGAAGATGGGCCAGGGTAAGCGTAAACAAGGAGT
>NW_005054350.1:1089554-1092847 GCF_000277835.1 Geospiza fortis | reverse complement strand
TCAGTAAAAACAAAATCCTTTTTCAAGAATCTGATTCCGGCTGGGTACTAACACTCCATTGATAGGCCTCCTGTGATGTAGCACAGGTTTCTGGTTACTCCATAAAAACTTTGCTCAGTTAATGCATTTCAGGACAACTGATTGTTATCCAAACTTTTATCAAAACATGACTGCTGAATTACAGTAATGGTCTTGGTTGTGTGCCATCCTTGAAAGCAGCTGTCCTAACATGTTATTAAGAAGATTTTGAGACAAGCTGCTTTTTTACTCTCTTAGTGTTCTTTGCAGAGTTTTTTTTCCCACCATAGTCAAAGTATAATTGAAATAAAGCTCATAATTTTCTCTGTTTTTCATAAAATCAAGCAGATGTTCACATACAATATTTTTGGGGAGAAACATATGTACACACAGAGATAAACACATATAAATTTAAAAGTATGTATATTTTACCTATTCTTTTAGTATTTATATATGTAACATCATCTCCATTCTCATCCATGCAAGTATTCCATATGTAAAGCAAAAATATGCTCTCAAAATGCATTGAAAGTAAATTAAATCAGGGACAGAGCAGCCAGATACTCAGCTAATATAAATCACCTGGGTCTACCAATTTCAGAGGAGTTACATTATCCATTTGGTTTTGAATATGACCCTAGACACAATGAATTTACTGTTTGTTTGGTGTATGATAATATTTTTCCTGCAATGATACCTTTAACTAAATTTCTTACAACCCACCTTAAAGCATTAAGAGCACAGTAAGCAAATACATGGTAACTTTTCAACCACTATAGAAGGAGTGGGAAATTATGCCGCTCATATGGAAACTTTTACATTATTTCCAAAGAGTGCAGCTATATAAAATACGTTCACACATAATCTTGCAGCAGAGCTTCAGAGCTAAAGAATGAACTACAGGGAATATTTTTTTTTTCTTCTTGAAGCATAAAAAGCATCATAGATGCACAAAAGCCTAATATATGCTATGAAATGCCACAAAGGGTGACAAAGGTTATAAAGGCTTTCAGCATGTCTTCTGAGGCAGGTGAAATGCTCCATATTCTACCTGGCAGAACCAAACACATCTTACAGTGGGTTAAATGGGGATGGTGTATGAAATTGATGGCAAGACAATCCTCACTTCAGTGTCTACCAAACTTATTGTAATCCTATAAAAGAAGTAGAGTCTTGCAACAAAAGTCAGTCATACGTGTGCAATCTACATTACTCTGAAAGAAGGGTTAAGAAGGATGTAAGGCAACTTACCAAGACTGAGTAATGTGATAATAGCATTGAGCTGAATAACTAGATTCATAAGGAATAAGTACAAAGAAAATTTTAATAATCAAAAGAACTGAACAAAAAAAAAAGACCTCAGGTTAAGAATTTACTTCTGTCCTTATTTCTGAGAAATACAGATCTGTAATCAAAGTTCTGCATTTCCTTTCTCATCTTTCCTGGACAGACACTCAGTGGAGTAAGCTCATTTTTCACATTAGTATCTATTATTCTGCACATCTCTTTCAGCTGCCTAAAACTTTTGCTATGTGATTCATCTGCAAAAGAAGAAAGGCAATGAGTAACTTGCCAAAAAAGATTAATAATTAGAGTTGATGGTATATGATTGTACCAATCAGTGAGCCTAAGCTTGAGAGTTGCACAGTAAGGTCACCTGAGTACTACCCAGAAAAAGATAAGCAGAATCAGCATGAACAGCATCTTAGTCAAACAAAACTTTTAATTCAAATTTTTACATTTGGCATACATAATAAGTGATATCTTTTCCCTATTAGGCTTTCCTAGTTTCTTTTCAGAGCTAATTTGTGAAAAAGAAGTGGAAACTCTGCACAATACATCTTCTCTTCTTTAGCGCCAAGAATATCCTTATCTTGTGTATGATGTGGTAAGTAACATGCCAAGTATTAAACTGTTGATATCCCATAGCCCTTCTGGTTGTTTTTGTTGACAGTTCAATAAAGTTTCTATTGCATATCATCACTACAACATCCTTCTGAGTTTTGCCTTACCTTTTAGTTCTGTGCATCCAAACTTGCAATCTTTCCTTTTCCTGCCTATACAGAGGAGATGGAATACTGGTCAATCAAATGGGTGTACAATTTATAAAATTAATTGTCTTCTATTCAATTTTAATTTTTTTTTTTATTTGGAGGGATGGGTGCAGAGGGAGATTTCCAACTAGTTGAGTTTTCCCTCTCTTTTAGTTGTGAATGTACACATTTAAGAGTTGCTTTTGGTTTTGGATGTTATATATTCAAGTAGACAAAGCTGTTTAATATCATGCAGAACCATGTACTTCAGTGCTGAGGGTGGTTGCAAACCTCAGGCAAACATAAGTTAATTTTGTTTTTTTTAGGAAAGGGTGATATCTTAAAAAAAACTGCGGCCAATTTTTAAAATTTAATTTTAAACTAACATTCTGGAATTCTAAAACCACAGGAAAAAATAAAATCCCATGTGAATGAGAGGGTGAAGGAAAAATTAAAGTAAAATTAATTGTAGGATTTACTCATCTCTAATTATCTGATTGTCACAAATTGCAGATTTCTTTACAGTTGTATCCTGTTCATTGACCGAAACCCAAAAGATTATAATATGTAATTACAGTATATTGCAATATTATCTAAATTCTGACTTTGCTTGCATACCTTTAGTGGCTGATAAAAGGACTTTACTATAACTTTTGCAAGTTAGCAATTAATATTACGCATGTACTTACATCTCAGATAGCTATATTTCATCCATTAACTGTATAATAATGAGTATGATTATGCAATTAGCATATTAGCACATTAGTAAAGGAAATAATAATGAAATATATGTGATTAATAAAAACTCTTGCATTTACAGCAGAAGGGAAAAACATCTGTAATTAATCTCTTTTAACATGAAGTTCAACATAAGTGTAGTTGGAAAATTTAGCCTTTAGAAAAATTAATGAAATTTTTTTGTGATTTTTGAATCTAACTCAAAAAAGTGGTTAAGAGAATGTAAAGATGCATAACGTGTGAATGGAACATAGTATGACCACACATGAAAAATTCTTGCATCTCTTTTAAAATCTTCATACATTCAAGAAAATCTGTCATTCTTCATTCAAAATAAACAATAGAAACTGAACAGTAACTTCAAATTATCAGAAAGTGCTTTTTCATGTTTTCCTCATTCTTTGCACAATTTTCCAGATAAGAATGGTCATTTATAGTAAAATCATCATCTGTTTGACATTAAAAATATCATATATTTATATCTGTAAATTTATTTTCCTTTCA
>NW_005054350.1:1084216-1089521 GCF_000277835.1 Geospiza fortis | reverse complement strand
AAACTCATCCATTTTCAAAACTTAATCTTTGGAAAGCTTAAAATGTCACATCATGTAGATTATAAGTTTTTACTTTCAGGCTGATTCTTCACCTGCAGAGAGTAATTTTGTGCAGAGATTCTTCATCACAACTCTTTTTTCTGAGAGACTTAAAGAAAGCTGGTTCTTGTCATCTGCATAAGCTTTGCCACTGGGAGAATAAAACAAAAGATCTGTCAGACAAACAAGCTCCCAGCTCCCAGAGAATATGAGGCAGAATCAGTGAGTAAACCTACATAAGATATTCATATGTGAAGACTGTTTAATAACAGAGGAAAAAATTCTCTCTGTCATCATTACAAGTTTCAATCTTGTTGTTACAACCCCAGCTGCAAAAAAACCCAAATAACTTTCTAATTATTCAATATTTTCTCGATTTCTCTTGGCTGTTAGACTGGCAATTGCTCTACTACCAAAATATCTGCTTACTTATAGGTAAATGTCATGGCACTTCCTCATTTTCTTCCAAAGATTAGGTATAAAGTTTTTTTTAAATGTCTCAAGAGAGAGTCTTTCTATTGCACCAGAAAACACTCTTGTAGGAAAGACATAATGGGAAAAGGACTTTGTAGGAGGTAAGATATGATGTAAATTAAGTGATTGTCAATACCTATGAATAAACTATAAACCTATATCAACTATGAATAAAATTAAATATTTTAGGATTTCAGCCTTCATATATGCAAAAAGTAAAAAAAAAAACCCCACTTTTTTATGAGGAAACTTTGTTTTGGACATCCTCTAAGTCACTCAGATATTTCATTTGAACAATTGTTAATGACTGCACTACTACTACTACTTATAGTAAATCCCACAAACAGACATCAACACCTCAAAATAAACCAATTACGTACAAGCTTTAGTTATTTTTTTTCCTCAAGATATAATACATTTTTGCACAAAATCAAGTCCAAAAATCCGATTTCTGTTCAGCTTTTCTATTTGTTTTGGACAGTCAAGGGCAAAATACAGCACTACCTTTTTGCTATAGAAACAGTAATACTTTATTTCAATGTTTTATTGCAGTGGAGGACTCCTGACATTCTATTGGATTAGTAAGGAAAGTGAAAGAGAGATCTAAAATAGGAATAGGTTGAATACCTGACTGTACAGTAGTTAGAATGGATCAATGAGAGCACATATCAAAGATTGTTCATTTTCCCAGACAATGCAAATCCAAAGGTCATTTCACCTGAAAAAGTCAGATTCTTAATACACTATATCTTGAAGGAAAAACAGTGCAATTAAAACAGTACATGAGCTAACTAAACTTCAGAAAATGAAAAAAAGAAGGGGTTTTAAAAGTTTGAAAGCAATTCAAATTTAATTTGAAATGGACTGAAGAGCCTTTTAAATTTTATCTTTACATGTTCTTTTAACTTGTAAGAATCCCTTTGAGGACTGGTTTAATCTGCATAAGTACATTATGTGCTTTCACAAGTCTTTCATAATTTGCACTCCAAATGCTTCAAAATCCTGGTTTCAAGGGTCTTTTTGGGTGAGTTTTTAGGGTTGTGGGTTTTTTTTTAAATCCATGTTACAGTTATGAAATGTAATGAAGAAGTTTCTCTTGGGAAAGTGATGAAGGGCAATTAGGACACCAGAAATTGAATCAGTATAGGAAGTTAAATGTCAAAGGCCTAGGGTTCAAAAATGCATTAGAAAATAGTTAAGTTCCAAATATACTTAAAATTATATTTCTAATTATAAAATTCTGAGAGATTCATATTGTCCTCTACCAATGTCATTGTTGAGGCAATCATATCCACAATATCTGGTGTAAATTCAATTTTGTCTTCCACTCTGCTAATACAAAGTGCTACTAGCTCTATTACTTCAAGCACAGTAATTTAGACCAGTTTCATATACTTTCTACAGTAACATAAACTGTCTCTAAGAGAAGGAGAAACAGTTATGAAATATTTTCTCATTTATTTTTCTCCTTATAGAAAGCTCACAGACAATTTACAGGGATGTGGGATGATAGTGTCTCACAGTGGATCAGCTGCTCCACTGATCATGCCAGTATGATTCAAGACTTTTGGTGTGAAACTCATCAATTCGACTTGGGCAATTAACTTTGCTCCCACAGATGTTTAAGGTGCCTGTGGAATAATTAACTTGGGGTAGCATCCATCAGGTTAACACCCACAAAGAGTAATCTGCCTACACTGACATCCACTAAGTATTATTGTGACACTTCTAAGAGACTGTGAAAAGAGCTTCTTGAAACTGTTGGAAAAGGCACTCTTTCTAAATATAGCTTTGGTAATCAAAAAAAAAAAGAGTATGCAATGGTTCTTTCTTAGTGTTCTTGACAGAAATCAGGCAAATTTCTCTCAACAATGATAGCTTTGGTCCAAATATCCAAAATTACAGAGCAACCTGAATCACTAGACCCCAAACTGCCTCAGCTACTGCAACCAGGCAGGATGCTCTTCAAACTGTTACCTGCAAGGCTGGGCAGATTAAAACTACCTTTGTTCTTCAAACTCAAATCTAGATCTGTTTTCATGTTTATGCTTGGAGATAATAAAATCTTTTTCAAACTCCCCTCTCTCAAACACTTATGCAGTTTATAGACCAACTATATTGGCAATGACTCCACATGGCATATTTTCTATCTACTCTTGGAATTCAAACCATCTTGGAGATGACTGGGGACTTGTCAGTACATGCACTGTTTGCCCCCTAGGAGCAGCAAAGACACAATGTAGCCATTAATTGTATTTTACAATCCTAGGGGGGAAAAAGAAAAATAGGCACTAAGAAAGACTGACATGTACAGCGGGATTTGCTTGGACTATTTTTCTCCATTTTAGAAAGGACTGAGTTATTGATGTTATGCTATTAAAAAATCAATTTGTAAACGTCTACACCTTACCAAGGATGACTGAATGAAAAAAATTGTGGAGTAAAACACCAAATAACTGACTGGTACTCAAGTACTTGCTGAGTTCATTTATGTCTTTTAATTTCTAAGAGCTATTTAATTTCCTAACCCTAAGCAAAGAACTCCTCTAGAAAACAGGAAAAAATCCATCCCATAAATATTTTCTTCAAGAGATATTTTAAAAGGTATTCCACCTCTCCTTTGGCTTTGAAGAGCTTCTTTCAACTACATCAAACTGCATGATTTCCTATTAAGGCTTCTAAGAAAACTGTACAGATGTATTTAATCCTATTAGGGTTTTTTTTTGCACCATTAAAAACTGTAGACATGGTATCAGTCAGTGATTCAAAAACACTGAAAGTTCTTCAGGCCAATAAGTAATAGTAAACATAAGTAAAAATTAATAGATGCAGATGCTTAAAGTTATTTCTCTTTCTGCCTGCACTGGTAGAGATATTTTAAGGCATCTCAAGAGCCAATTTAGTAGTGAAAGAGTTACAAACTTGACAACAGCTTATAAACCCTTCTAAATCCCCAGGTTATGAGTGATGTGGCTACCAGATTGAGGAGCTTTTCCCACTGCTTGCCAAAGCATGTAACAATGTTGCGGTGCGCTCGGTTTTTTGTATTCTAACAATTGTACGGGTTTGGTTTTTTTTGTATTGTTCAATGGTTTGTTCCACCCCCCCTTTCTTTTATCTTGTTTTGGAAATGGTTCATTCCCCGCAGGTCCCTCCCCCGGTTGAGCTAGTTGCTCATGTCACTCTCCCTCTCTCCCTATATGTCGGCCAATCTGTACCTCAGTTCCCCTGCCTGTCATGTGTGCCCACCCCTCCTCAAGTGTGTCAATTACCCTCCAACCCGGCCCAGGTTCCAGAGGGTTCTTCTCTGACTGGGTCGGGATTGGTCCTCAGGCCTCGGCCACACCCTCATCCCTCCCCTCCTTGTGTTCTATTGGTCTCATGCTCTGCCTTTCCCTCTGTGTGCCCAATCCCTCTTATGTAGCCTGGATCCGCCCATATTGTATTTAAGCTTGTTACACCCAATTCTCTTTGGCAGACTTCCTCGGCCCCTCCCCAGTTCATCCCTCCCTGTTGGTCAATAAACCAACGTTGTTTTGCTGAGGATTTCTGCTGCCTCCTTCTTGCTCACCCGCTGACCTCTCTGGCGGCCTGTTATTTTCCCTCGCCCGAGGGTCGAGGCGCGAAGCCGACCACCTCCGCCGTGGGAGGTCGCGACCTCAGGCTGAGAGCCCGCTGGGCCAGTCTCCACCCCGGAGCCGCTGTCCACTGCCATAGCTCTCAGCCCCTGGGACTGCTGGACCTGTGCTGCCCACCTTCCAGCCGGGAAATTTGGGCAGGAACCCCAGATAATGACATCTTTTAAGAGAGAACTTGCCCACCCTGAAAGGCCTAAGTTCTTAAAAGCACCTCCAAACCAGTCCTCATTGTCAACTTTAACTCCATGCACCATGTCTGTTAGTTTGCGAATGGAAATTCTCGCATCCTCCGCTCTAGATGTCAGATTGAAACAACATAGCCCCTCGAATTCCTCGCATGTGTGGTGGTGTAACAGAAGGAGGAAATCGATTGCTGCCCTGTTTTGCAGCGTGGCACGCCTTGTTGTTTCCTCGTCTGCTCGGAGGTCCGCTAAGGTTGCTGATGTAAAGTTCACCTGTTTCAGCGCCCAGCACTTGAGCTGGCCCAATTCCCTGAGTGCTTTGGCTATACCTGCCCAAGGGAGCAGTATAGTGGTAGCCAAGGAATGGGAATACCCCCAATGTGTTATGTCCGAATCGCAATTGGGGCCTATTTCTGCTAGGCCCCTCTTTTGGCGAGCCAATCCGTTAGTATCGTTCTTTTTAATCCAATCGATAATTTGTGGCTTGGTGGGTGAGAACAGGGTCAGCTGCCCGAATGTACAGGGCCCTCCGACAAAACGAGGGGGGATGCCTACCCACGCCCGGTCCCCACAAATAAAAAAGATACCTCGAGGGAGTTGGAATGCGGTATCGTCCAGGGAGGTAGGGGAGGTAATAAGGACTGTGGCAAGGCACCACTGCTTGGCCATAAACTGAGACTTGTGTTGACGAAAGATGTTAAAGGAGCCGTTAGCAGGGTCCACTTGCCACGGGGGGGAAAACTGAAAACATAAGGAGGCAGGGTTGGAACTGAGCAGGCCGAGTTCTTGAGGGTCGTCTCTCAGGTGGGGGAGACTGCCGACCCCAGATGCCCAAGTGCTCCTGGGATATTGGCCAAAGCTCACCTTGCCGTGAGGTGGAAGAAGTGGAATAAAGGCAGTTCCCAGGGGCTCGGGCAGTTTTTCCGGCAACAGAGGGATCCCCACAAGGCACGCCGAAAGGGGGCTATCAGC
>NW_005054350.1:1082140-1083444 GCF_000277835.1 Geospiza fortis | reverse complement strand
TGCCACAGTTCACAACTGGAAAGTCCATGGGGATTGACTCCAGTGGGCAGCGAAGGAAGTTAGTCCCGCTGGCACTGGGGACATGTCGCCACAATTGCCCTGGCCTGTTCCCGAGTGATATTGAACTGGCGAACCAGGCCTGGGGCATTCTGGTGGTGGAGCTGATGGCTGATCTTAGCCTGGCGGAACACGTCTGGGAGCGGCGCTACCTGCACAGGGGCCGCAAGGGCGTCGGCTCTGCGGTTCCCTTCGGCAATGAAGCCAGGCAGGTCGGTATGAGACCTTACATGCATCACGTAAAACGGTTGCTCTCGGTGGGAGATCAGCTGTACTAATTTCGAGAGCAACTTGAACAAAGCCAAATCCCGAACTTCTTGAAGAACTGCGTGTTCAGCTCTCGATACTACGCCGGCCACATAAGCCGAATCCGTTATCAAATTAAAAGGGGTATCTTTAAACTTCTCGAATGCTCTAACAACTGCATCTAACTCAGCAATCTGAGGTGAGCCTTCGACCTCGCTAACATCTGACTCCCACTGCTGAGTCTGAGGGTCCTTCCAAGTCACTACCGACTTGTGGGATCCTCCGGATGCGTCTGTAAAAACTGTTAGAGCTTTGAGGGGTGTTCTGCTTTGGATTCTTTTTAGCGATAATTTGAACTGGACGGTCTTATTAAACAGTGGGTGGGATGGGTGGCCCACCTCGACTCGCCCAGTGTAGCTATCGAGAGCGAACTGAAGGCTTTCATTAGTTCTCAAGAGTTCATTGAACACTTTAATTTGGAACTTCCCATCGGTTGTATCAATGGGAATGTGAATGCGTGCAAGGTCTATACCTGCCAGCTCCCTAATCCGAGATCGAGCTTTACGGATTAGTTCCGCTATCAGCTCCTGTGGCGATGTCATTCTTTTGGATCTATGGTGGCTGAGGAACACCCACTCTATTATCAAGAGGGGGTCACTCAAGCCTCGATCCTTCTTCCCTCTGCCTCCCGGTGACTTGGGGGCTGCTGGACTCCTGTCCCATTGGAAAATCACCCCGTGGAGGTGTGGCAGCCTGCCCAAAATGATGAATCGAAAGGGCAGGTCAGGGCGGCAGCGGTGAGCTTGCCGATATGTTAACAAGCCCTGGATTTTCTCCAACGCGGCCTCAGCCTCGGGGGTGAGCACCTTAGGAGAACTGAGCTCCTCTCCCCCTTCCAATAACTTGAAAAGGGGGGCCAGGTCTTCGGTGGAAATACCTAGCCAAGGCCTCACCCAATTTAAAGATCCACACAGCTGGTGGACATCCGCCAAGGTCTTAAT
>NW_005054350.1:1080993-1081937 GCF_000277835.1 Geospiza fortis | reverse complement strand
CCCCACCCAGATTGGTTTATCTGAAAGCCAATTCAGTTTCTGAGTGGGGCGCTCCTCAGTGGCCGCTACTGAAAAACCTGGGGGGCCGGGAAGTCAATTTTGGCCCCCCACTGCGCCAAGGTGTCTCTTCCCCACAGGGGTTCCGTATAATCTAAAACGAATGGGCGTACTTGAGCCAATTGCCCATTCGGCCCCATAATTTGAACGATACTCTTCGATTGTTGAGCCAATTGTACACCCCCTACACCTCTCACGTGTCCAGGCGCGCTTTGCAGCTCCCATTGTGATGGCCATTCCCGAGTGGGAATGATCGTCACATCCGCTCCTGTGTCGAGAAGGCCTCTGACCAGCACTTTGTCATCACCCCTTTTCACCACGCACATTAGCTTAGGCTTGATCTTCCCTATCTGCTCAACCCAATTGATGGAAGCCGGGTCTATTTCTGCCTCCTGGTCGGTCCTCCTTCGGAAAGAGGGGAGCCCCGAACGCTCCTCTGGATCGTCAGGGTCCCACTCTCCCATTTGTATGTAGTCGATAAGGTCGACCGGGATGGCTTGTGCGATGATGGTCCCCTCAGGGAGGACCATGGGTGGATTGGTGCAATAAAGTTCCATATAGAAATGCTGATGGTCAGAGGCCGAAAGTGCTGGGCAAACATGGATGTTCATTGGTGTATGTTTCGTGTCCCCAATGATGAGGTACCTGTTGTCCAGGCGGTCCCAGGTGTTAGGTCCCTCTGGCGATCTAGAAAGGCAGACAGGCTCGGAATCCCGCAGATGTAGGGCGCGTGATAACTGGAGCCTGTACGGAGAGCACAAAGAAAATGTCGTTAAAATCAGTAGGTGTGGCCTATCGACAATAAATGTCCGGTCTGGGAAAGTGTCTGTGTCTGTAGCGAAAGAAAGACTTTCAGCTACAAGAGTAATTAGCTGAACTGGCGGCGG
>NW_005054350.1:1029202-1079799 GCF_000277835.1 Geospiza fortis | reverse complement strand
CCTGCCCCCACCCCCGGCCCCCAGATCCTTAGTTGAAACTGATTCCCCAACAGCCCCCGATGAGGGACCGTGGGAAAACATGGCGGACCCGTGGGAACCGGATGCGGGGGCGTGGGAAACAGGAACTTCAGGGGCAGGGCTCTTGATGACACAAGCAACAGGGGCGGGACTTCCAGTGGAACAACTCTCCGCCCCTTTAGTGAGGTCGTGGGGCGGGCACGGACAAAGGGGCGGATTCGGAGGAGGGGCCGAGTATGAGGGAGGAGCAATGGGTGGTTCCAGAGGGGAGGGGACAGGAGCAGTGGGAGGGGTTGAAAGAACAGGGGTAGGGTCAAGAGGCCGGAAAGGGTTTGAAGTGGGGAGAAAGGGGTTCTGGGATGAAGAACTTGAGGGAAACTGAGGCAAAGGCCTTTGGCGCCATTCCACCATGCGGTCCCCACCATCTTGGCTCCGAGAGCCATTTTGTGATGTTGAGCAGGCGCCATCTTTGGTGGTGGGGAACTGAAACTGTGAAACTGGGGGAGCAACGGTATTCACAACTGGGAGAGAGGGTGTCGGGGAGAAGGGGTTTAGGGAAGAGCCCGCAGCGGTCCGGGCCCATGGACCGTTCCGGGGAAGGGGTCCCACACCCTGAGAGGGGCCGGGGGAAAGGTAGACACCCCGCCCGGGTGTGGGGGGGCGCTGCCACTCTCAGAGGCTGGGATTTCGAAGGGACAGTGGGGAAGGCTCGAGGTCTGGGGTCTCGGGGAGAGGGAAAACCGGGATAAAACTGGCTGGTGGGTGGATTTTTTCTTTTCTCCTTATCTTTTTTCTTTTCTAATACTAACCTAATTTGTGTGGCCCAATATAACATCTTTGAGCTAGAGGCTTCTCCTGTTTTAACTGCATTTTCCAATTTAGTTTGTACTTCCCGCCAAAAACGGAGGCTTTGGAAGCTCTCCGGAGAAGCCCCGGAGAAATTCGAGAATATCCACCTCACCAGCACCTTTAACTCCTTCTTGTTGAAGGGTAACTCTGCACTAACTAAATAACTGATAACCTTATAAACAGCCTCTTTCTGAGCCGTCGAAAGACGTGCACCCATCTTGATGTTAAAGGACGGCTCACACAACAAAGACCAACCGCAACCCACAAAGAGAAACCAAAGAAAGCGCAACACCAGAGAACTTCGAAGACCCCTGTCAAGGGTGCCGCGGCCACCCAACCGAGAAGCTGCTCCGGGGCTCGAACACGGCACACCGGAGCGCTAGAAATTTCCCGCAGAGGGGCTAAAAACCGACGGGGGGTAAAGGGAAGCCCGCCACCACCAAACCGCCAGCACCCCCAATCCGCCAGGAGGAGGGGAGGGAGCGCGAGGGAAAGGGGAAACGGGCACTTTACCGACTCCAAGGCTCTGGAAATCAAAAAAGGCTGCTAGCTGGTCCCGCTGACCGGATCCACTCCTTGGTGCGCGGAGTCGAAGATCCTGATCCCCCGGAGCGCAATCTCCACGAACCGAGATCTGCTACAACGGGGGCGGGCGAGCGGCCAGTGAGTTCCTCAGAGCTCGTCCGGAGGTCTGAAGAAGTCCTGGACACAAGGTCTTCGGGCTCTTCAGGCCCCACGTTGGGCGCCACGCCCTGCTGGGGTTCCTGCCCAAATTTCCCGGCTGGAAGGTGGGCAGCACAGGTCCAGCAGTCCCAGGGGCTGAGAGCTATGGCAGTGGACAGCGGCTCCGGGGTGGAGACTGGCCCAGCGGGCTCTCAGCCTGAGGTCGCGACCTCCCACGGCGGAGGTGGTCGGCTTCGCGCCTTGACCCTCGGGCGAGGGAAAATAACAGGCCGCCAGAGAGGTCAGCGGGTGAGCAAGAAGGAGGCAGCAGAAATCCTCAGCAAAACAACGTTGGTTTATTGACCAACAGGGAGGGATGAATTGGGGAGGGGCTGAGGAAGTCTGCCAAAGAGAATTGGGTGTAACAAGCTTAAATACAATATGGGCGGATCCAGGCTACATAAGAGGGATTGGGCACACAGAGGGAAAGGCAGAGCATGAGACCAATAGAACACAAGGAGGGGAGGGATGAGGGTGTGGCCGAGGCCTGAGGACCAATCCCGACCCAGTCAGAGAAGAACCCTCTGGAACCTGGGCCGGGTTGGAGGGTAATTGACACACTTGAGGAGGGGTGGGCACACATGACAGGCAGGGGAACTGAGGTACAGATTGGCCGACATATAGGGAGAGAGGGAGAGTGACATGAGCAACTAGCTCAACCGGGGGAGGGACCTGCGGGGAATGAACCATTTCCAAAACAAGATAAAAGAAAGGGGGGGTGGAACAAACCATTGAACAATACAAAAAAAACCAAACCCGTACAATTGTTAGAATACAAAAAACCGAGCGCACCGCAACATAACAACACTACAATTACAAGAGATTTCTTTGGAGCATTTCTCCAGTGATCTCCATCAAGACTGCCTTAAGGCAGAGAGGAGGCTGTGGCTTCCCTGGGCTCTGGTTCATTCACATCCTTGCTATGGCACATGCAAACACACCAGGTATACTCAAGGTGCAATAGGCTGACATCTGTCTGCTGTCCAACCTGTTTGGCTGAGTTACCCTGAACTGTCCTGAACCTGTCAGAGCTGCTGCGCACATGTCCTGGCTGCACAAAATCAGATGCAATTCCACCATTTGCTGAGGTCTCAGCTGAAGCACTCAACACAGAACACAGGAAAATCTGGTGTTCACACTAGTTTGGGGACAACTTCAGAAAATGCTATAGGCACATTTTCTATGTCTAATCACCTCTAGGAGGAAATTAGCTGGCAGTTAAGCAAACTAATGCAGTGTCGTTTATTTGATCTTCAGCTTTCTGGAGATACAGAAAATCAATTGAGTTGCAGTGCAGCAATTGTAGGCCTGAGCATAAATGTTCCTTGCCATAAGAGAAATCACTCATCAAGCACACTTCTTTGTTTCAGTGTGCTGTAACAATACATTATAAAGTATTTAATGCAGCTTTACTTCATTCACATGAATGGACAAAGGGAGCTGCCCTCCATTCTGCTCTTTGTGACACCCTCTCTCTCAAAAAAGTATCAGGATCATAAGTTAAACATTCAGCGTTGCTTATCTTAAGCCAGGTCTGCTGACATTCATTGTTGTAGTAATTTAAATGATTCATAACCTATTTTTCAGGAAAAAAAAAGTACTCACTTAGCCTTTCAGCATCAACATGTTATGTTCTCTGAGACCATACAGTATAGATTTGTGTGTGAGTTTCAAGGCAATCTTATAAAAAGCAAATCACACATACACAACTTGGAAAAGTTTAAGGGCACTATGGATCCCAAATTCAATGGACGAGACCTTCACAAAGCAATTCAAATCCTTGCTGTGGATCTTGGAGCAAGAATGAACTCTAAAAGCTCCCACACGTGCCATGGACCTGTACTATGCATCCCATCCTGCAGCATGTTAGCTACTGAGTGAAACACAGAAGGGAGAATGCCAAGATTACATTCTCCACTTTGTAAGCAGAACCTAACATAAAAATTAGAAATGGATTTTGAAAAACTCCAAAACAAGCTGACTCAACACATCTGATTTCTGCACCCCCTCCAAATCATAACACATCCAGCTGAAATGGAATACTCTTTAAGCAGTTTGATATGCAAACTCTTTTTTGGTGGGGAAATAAACTAGGCACTTAAAAGCAGTAGATCCAAAAAAATCCCAGTGCCGTCCAAACAGATAAAGAAAACCACAACTATTGAAACCATAGAAGTCTGTCTTCTCTAGTTATAGAAACATTATTTGGATAAGATTTTTCATGAGCAGGGCAGAATCTAATATTAATATTTAACACTAAATTGCACAAGCATTTAGGGTTTCATTGTGTCTTTAGAATTCTCATCATCACATAAAATCAAATATAAAATTTTTCAGACTCTTCAAAGACTGTAAATAGCATGATTCATTTTTGTTGCTGCAATTTTACTGTCAAGTCTTTTGGGTTTTAGTCTCTAAAAGTCAATATCTCAAATTTTAAACCCCTCAAGCTTCAATTGCATTGTGGCTTTTCATACAGTATTAATATTGGCCTTGAATTAAGTATTAGAAAATTACAGCATCTTTCAATCACAGTGTAATTAAAAAAAAATCTTCAAATGAATTGAGCATCAACTCAGATAAAATCTCTATTTTCACTGTAAACACAGTGCTTGAATTCTTCACACTAAAAAGTGGTCTGAAAGCAACTATTAAAGGGATTTTAATGGAACCTAATGTCACCTACAATTCAATTTACAAAATGAGTTACATTTTAGAAAACAACCCTTTAGACAAGCAATATCGTTTCAGCAATTTTGAGTCAAAGTTCTAATTAAGCCTAATTTATTTCAAAGGGTTTATAGCTAGAAATACAGATTTACAATATTGTAATATTTTAGTATATGTAACTGACTGAATATTTCTTGCTTAACATGAACCTACCTTTTAAATTACAAGTTCCAGAAGTTGCACAGTTCTTAGTGGTTCTGCATAGTCCCTCTTGAAAACAGATTTGATAATAATTTATGACTTATTAAATGGCATGATTCCATGGTTTAACCCCAGCCAGCACAGCTGCTCACTCACTCCCCCACCAGCAGGACTGGGGAGAGAACAGGAAGAGTAAATGCTGAAAAAGTCAAGAGTTGATATAAAGACAAGTTAAAAGGGAAAGTAAATTTGTACAGAGAAGCAAAGCAAAACAGTTAATTGAGTCACCACTTTTCAAGAGCAGACAGGTGTTCAGCTATTTCCCGGAGAGCAGAGTCCCATCACATATGACAGTGATTTGGGAAGGCAAATGTTATCACTCCAAACATCTCCCTCTTCCTCCTTTTTTCCCCACTTTATATATTGAGCATGGTGCCACATGGAGTATGCCTTTGGTCAGTTTGGGTCACCTCTCCAAGCTTGTGTCTCCTCCCAAAGCAGCATGACATACAAAAAGCACAAAAGGCCTTGGCTCTGTGCAATCCCTGCTCAGCAATAACAAAAACATCTCTGTATTATCAGACCTGTGTTCAGCACAAATCCAAAACACAGCCCCATAGCAGCCACTGGGAAGAAAATTAACTCTGCCCCAGCTGAAAACAGTGCATGTGGTTAGATTTACATAAGGAGATCCATCTAGGATTGACCCAATCTTTGGTATAAGTCTCAGTCTTTCAGGGTGTTTAAGGAGGGTGCAAATACAAACAGCAGAACTGTAACACTTTTCTAAGCAGAGAGCATTCCATACTCCAGTGGATTTAGAGATATACCCCTAACATGTTAAAAATAAAAGAAAATGGTCTTCCAGTCTCTATAGTGATATAAAAACATTCCAGATCAACAGGTGGTAGTCCTTATTCTGGTTTTGAAAAGCCCCTAGCAGGTGTTATATTTCAAGGCTTAGTACACTAATGAAATCATTATGCCCACTGAAAAAAGTGTAAATTTATTTAGTATAAGTAACAAAGAGCAGTATAAAAAAAACTTGTTGCATTTATTGCATTTGTTCCTTTTTTTTGGTTGAAATTGTAGCCACCGATGTAGATGTTATAAAATGAAAATGAGACATTCCAGACAATGTAGGGATAATAATTTTTAAAATCAATCATAAAAAACATTTTCCACATAATCTAAGGAGTTATACAGTAAAATTGATGTAGGAAAAAAAAATTGTTAGTTTTTTTGGTTTTAAATCAGGTCATTATTTGTTATCTGCACAGAGACAGGATGACTTGTTTCCTCTGTAAGATCTTTTGAGCTTTATGTTTTCCTGACATCTGAATTTTTTCATCTTCCAAATGTAGCTCTTGAAAGCATGAAGGATGGCTCTATTTGTCAGAACATTTATCCTAAGGTGAGCAGCTCTGTTTCAAATCTGTTTTCACCTGAGATGCTTCATGCTTTTGACAACAGTTCCCTAAACATCATCTAATTTGAGCCAGAGTCACACTCCACTGCCCTTGGGGAAATGAAGAAACTGGACAGAAAAAAGCACAAGCTTCAGTGCATCATGGAAAAAGGAGGATGGCTGTGAAGACACAGGAGCTGAGTAGTTAATGCTGATACCCCATCACCCAGGAGTAAAGCTGTTGACTTCAGAACTTTCACTTATTCTCAACAATTTCTCTGATCTACCAGTGGCTTAAAAAACAAGCAGCTGGCACTTTCAAAATGTGCCACTTTTAAACAAAATGTCAGGTTTTAGCTTATAGGTCTTGGGGGAAAAAAGAAAGGAATGTTTTTGTTCTTTCCTCTCTCATTTAAAAGGATTTCTTGGGAATTTGTAGCCCCAGTTGACTGGGAACTGAATAACATCCCAATTTTCAAAAGGGCAAGAAGGATGCTCCTGGAAACTACAGGCCTGTCAGTCTCACTTCAGTGGCTGGGTAAGTCATGAAGATTATTCTGGGAGATATTGAGAAACGTCTGAAGGAAAACACAGCCAGTACAGCTTCACTAGGAGAAAGTCCTGCTTGTCAAATCTGATTTACTTTTCTGAAAAGGTAACCCACCTAGCTGACCAAGGGAAGCCAGTTGATGGAATCTGTTTGGATTTCGGGAAAGCTTTTGCTACCATCTCTCACAGGATATTTCAGGACAAAATATTCAGGCCATATCTGGATAAACACAGCATGTGATGGGTGAGCAAGTGGATTATGGGTCAGGCATGAAGGTTATAGTGAATGGTGTGACATCAGGTGGAGACCTGTGGAGTCTGCAGGGCTCCATCCTCAGCCCCGTGTTCTTCAGCCTCTTCATTAATGACTTGGACACGGGATTCCAAGGAATACTAAGCAAGATTTCAGATGATGCAAAACTGAGAGCTGTTGACTCCCTTGAAGGCAGAGAGGTCCTCCAGAGAAACCTCAACAAAATACAGGGCTAGGCCATTCCCAATTGTATGAAGTTCAACAAGGACGAGTGCCCAATTCTATGCTTGGGATGGGGTAACCCTGGATGTACAGACAGACTGGGGAATGATATGCTGGAGAGCAGTGCCACAGAAAGGGACCTGGGGGTCCTGGTCAATGGCAAGTTGAACATCAGCAGTTCCCTGACAGCCAGGAGGGCCAAGCGTGTCCTGGAATGCACCAGTCACAGCATCACCAACCAGGCAAGGGAGGAGATTGTTCCACTCTGCTCTGAGCTGGGGCAGCCTCACCTCGAGTGCTGGGGGCAGTTTTGGTGCCACAATATATGAAAGACATGAAACTATTAGAGAGCATCCAATGGTGCTCAAAGGGCCCCATCAAAGATGCTGAAGGGCTTTGAGAGAAAGCTGTATGAGGAGGGGCTGAGGTCACTTGGTCTGTTCAGCCTGGAGAAAAGGAGATTGAGGGGAGACCTCATTGCAGTCTACAACTTCCTTGTGAGGGGAAGAGAAGGGGGAGACATTGGTCTCCCTGAAAATCAGTGATAGAACCCCTGGAAATACCTAGAACTTTTATCAGAAGAGATTTGGGTTGGATATTAGGAAAAGGTTCTTTCCCCAGAGGCTGTTTGGGTGCTAGAACAGTCTCTCCAGGGAGGTGGCCACAGCATCAAGCCTGCCAGAGTTCAAGAAGTATTTGGACAATGTTCTCAGAAACATGGTGTGACCCTTGGGGTACTCCTCTGCAGGGCCAGGAGGTGGACTTGATTCCTGCGAGTGACTTTCATCTCAAAATGTTCTGTGATTCTGTGAATTGAAGCTATTTGGTCTTGGCAATGATTGAAGTTCCCAAGTTTTAAGTGAATAGAATTAAGAACAAATAAAACCCAAACAAACAAACAAAAAAAGTACAATATAAAATTTTCATGAAAAACCGAGGTGTTCAAAAAAATACAATGTTGAGTCACTTCTTCATATTATCAGCATCAACAAAGGTTTCATTTACTTGGACTTTTCCGATTAACAGAAAAATAGGCAGAAGAGTATTGTTACTGTTGTCATTTTTTTCTATTAAACTGAAGAGTTCAGTTTCTATATTATTGGGATCCAGTTTCATACATACATCAATATTTGTATTGCCTGTGCAGAGCACTTATAGTTCATTTCTGGCCAGTCATTCTTCTACACTGCAGGAGTCCACTGTATGACTTTTCTGCAAAATAAGATAAATCAGACTGTTGTTGAAAAGACCACATGCAATGCAGTCTTTTGTACTGGATCAAAAAGTGTCAACTAATAGGTACAAACCAGGAAGATTTCACTCATTTGTCTTATTAAAGGAAGTTAAAAATAACTATTCATCATCATAGCTATATGTTCAGCTGTATCCCAGTGTATTATATATCTAGTTCCTGACTGTGCTAACAGAACCTCAGTGCAATCAACAAGACATATGGAGGAAAGACTGAACAGTGCTTCAGCCATCCATCATGATTCTGCAGGTCCTGATGAATCACAAAAAGCAAAGAGCTCAGAATCTTGAGCACCCAGGGCTGTTGGAGGACAAAAGTGCTTTCAGTGGAAGTGCTGTTTTCTGTTAGAAATAGAAAGGTGTTCACAGGCTTCCATGTTCCTTTCCAACTACAGAAGAAGAAGATTCTGGAATAGTGTGATACTTTTCCTGTCGGACTTCAAATGGTCAAAAGAAGCAAAAAGGTATTTTTGTAGTCAATTATGAACAGGACACTGCATAGTATGTGCTGTCCCTCACTTACATATAAGTAAAAGCAGAATCCTCAAATATAATGGAAGTAGGGATGCAAATAACCAGATGCAGAATCTCCTTTTCCTGAAAAGAAAATAATAATTTTAAAAAAGTGTTATTTGTCACAAATGGACAAATATCCATCCTATGATTTTGTTTGCCAGATAATAGCATCCGTTACAGTGTGTAAACCTGTAGAAGACCCCAATATCCTAAGAAGAATGTCTAAGACTGAAAAACCAAGCAAGAAAACAAAAATATTTTTAGGTAGAATTCCATCTGCCCTCTCACCTACAATTGCACTGCTTTTATAGATCTTTCTTGGAGAAGCAGCATACCTCATGGTTTTGGGGAAAATCATAAGCCCTACAACATGTACAGCTGCAGTGCAGCACATACTGTGATGTTAATTAGAAACTTTCTGAATGCCAAGAAGAAAGAGATTTTAAATATAGCCAGCTTTGCAGATTATACAGAATTTCTTTTGTCTCTGCACACCTGCATAGGCCAGGGCAGTATTTTATCTTGGCAGGGCATCTTGGACTGGTATGTACAACCTCATAATAAGTGATAACATTTTAAATAAAGCGACATTAAGAAATCAAAGGACAACAACAATATCCTACAAAGTTGTTAGTATGCTTAATGCCTGATACTCATTGGCACCTATGATGTGATTGGTCTTCACAACTTGCTGCCCTGGGATACGTCTCCCCATCCCTGAAAAATGAAGCAAGAATCCCCAAGGCAGCCATAGAGACATTCATAACCCTCTACATTACTGAAAACCAGCAAATTTATTATTTAGGACCTCACAACAGTTTCAACATGCTAATAGGACTGTACCAGAGCCCAAGGAATTAATAGCTTAGCATAATTAAGCATTTTTGTGACTCACACAGACCACATGAGTACAGAGATGACACATCCTTCTTGCAAACTAAGGAAAAGAGAAAACTTGAATACACCAGGGAATTCCTTTTTTTTTTTTTTTTAATTGATGCAGCAATTACCTCACAAATGCAGGCTGGAAAATGATCTCAGGAAGTAGGTTATTGAGTGTAGGAAGTATTCAGAAAAGTCCCCAGCTATGGTAATATAGCCGAGTCTTACTGGTACTAAGTATTGACATCAATAAATGTTTTACTGAGAAGAAAGAGTTTTCACACTTTATCTAGTCCTGTACATCCTCAAGAATCCTCCAGTAAGTCAAATAAGCAAAACTAAAAAACAGGAGCTGAATTAGTCCTTTGAATTTATGATGATGTCTAAGAAAGAAAGAACTGCACCTTACTATGTGTCCCTTTAAGAGCTTGCAGGGCTAGTGACAGGAAACATTAATGTTTAGGGAGGGTTTGATTACAAAAGTGACAATAAAAATTTGCAGCTGTCTGGTTTTCAGTGTTCTCCAGCAAATAATTACTCTGAAAAAGGTTTTAAAGTATTTTCTTGATTGCTAAAGTACATGCTTCATCTGGCTTTTTGAATATGCAAATACTTGGTCAGAATTTTGGTTTCCAGAGACAAGTCTCACTAGTACACTTTGTTTTCTGTCAAAGTAGAAGTATTTTTCAGAGTATCATCATTCATTACTATTGTGATATCAGCAATTTAAGGCAAATGTAGAAATAAATTCCAGAGCAAGACAAAAATTTTAGAAAAAGCAAGTCTATAAAAATGACCATAAATTAGAAGAATTTCTTCAAGTTTCAAAGGGACATAGGTTTATTAACATTGCAGACATTTGGAAAATCATAAAACCAACAGGGCTTTTCTGTGTCTGAAAGGAAAAAGCAGCCTGATGGAAGTCATGCTGCCAGCGTCCTTAGAAATGGCCACGCTGGCTCTCTCTAGGATAATTTTATTCCTAGCAGTGAGACCAGTGATGTGTTTTGGAGTTAGGATGAGAATAATTTTCATTACTGCTGAGCAGAGCTCACACAGAGGTTTTTTCTGTTCCTCACCCCACCAATGAGGTGGGTCAAGGCGCACAAAGGGCCAGGAGGGGACACAGCCAAGGCAGCTGATGCCCGCTGACCATGACCATATGGAAATTCCTTACTGGATGGTGTTGTGCTCAGTACATAGAGATGGGGAGGAGGGAGAAAAGGAAAGATGTCTGGAGGATGGTGTATTTCTTTCCAAGTCACCGTTATTGGTGATGGAGCCCTGCTTTCCAGGGGATGGCTGAACACCTGCCTGTCATGGGATGTGCTGAATGAATTTCTTATTTTTCTTTCCTTGTGTGTGGCCTTTGCTTTCCCAATTAAATTGCCTTGATCTCAAGCCACAAACTTTCTCACTTTTACTCTTGCAATTCTCTCCCTGGCATGGATAGGTTATTTTCTAATAAGTTCTTCCATGTGGGATGCCTGAAAAGCCAAAGGATCTTGCCTTATTTACACAGGGAAACAAATATTTTCTTCAAGTTAAACAAATTATTACAGCTACATCTGTGGTAGGAACGTGTTATTGTTATTTTAGTGTAGGCAAGCTCAATCATTACTGCCACTACACTTTGCAGAAAACACATATCAACTTGTATACTCAGCTACAAAAATTTTAAATAGATCCACTTCCTTAAAACAGATTTCCAAAGTCACTAATAATTAATATTTGAGCATACTTATAGTAAATGTATTGCAACTAAAAATAACAGCATTTGAATTGTGTAATTCTTAGGAAAATTAGCAATATATATATAACTAATTGTAAGCTAATATTTGAAGGTGAGAAGAGTACACCACCCTTCTAAGAAAATGGAATTATGAATTCAGATACTGACAGGTGACCAAATCAAGAAATGAAGAAAATATGTTATAGTCTCAGTTGTTAGTTTTAGATTGTTTCAGATTTTTTTCTTTATAGAATTAAAAAAGAAGACAAAATATTAAAAACAAATAAAAAGTCTACATCTTAAAATTTCAATAAAAGGTTGACAGGTTTTTTTTTCCTTGGCTGGTGTTTTTCTGATTGGTTGGTTTTCTCTGTTGTTGGCTTGAGTTTTTTCCTCCATCTAGCTTGCTTTAAATACACCTTCAGAATCATTCTACTGCGAGATAGAAGACTCATATGCTATTTTTTTATATTCTTTAAGTGACATTTTAATTCTAATTTTTTTTCCTATCACATAAATATATAAATATGCACTGTAGACCCTCAATTGAGACATTTGTTTAATTAAATAAGGCATGGATACCATATTACGAATTTCAACTCTTCACCCAGTGGCTCTGGGTCAAGATTTAAATTCTTTCCAAAAATTCATAGCTTAGAGAAGAAAGTACTTCTGACATTATATTTACTGTAACTTTGTTTTACTTTAAGAATTATAATTCTTTCTCCCAGATGGAAAATTATTAATCAAAACCATTTCTTTACGTTTGGCTATCATTGACACTGATGTGATTTCACAAATAAAGAATTGAATGAAAAAATCCATATTTAACAAGTTTAATGAGGCACAGCTAGAGTAAATGGATATTGCCTCGCTAGTTTCCATAATATTTCCTGACATCAGTGGATCCCTAAGAATAGACATTTTCAGCCAATCTGGTTTTGCTGGGGGTTTTTAAGCAGAGATGTTAGCTATCCAGAAATAATGAAAAGGAAAAGAAAAATGTTATCTAATCAGTGCAGAAGAAATATGTCAGTACATTAGAACAGAAGTAATGAAAAGCATGAAAAAATATATTAGAAATAACCAGAAATTGTTGGTACAGAAAGCTTTTCATATAATATATAAATCATGTATAAATTAGAAATTTAACTGATGGGCCTGTAAGAATCTGTACATTCAATGAACTGCATTAGAGCTATTTAATCAGTAACTTTCTCCTAATTCTCTCTCAGATCTGAATCCCAGGAAAGTGAGGAAAAAAAGTGGAAAAAAGCAAAACTGAGATGAAAACACCTAAGGAAAACAACACCTAAGGAAAACAACAATCAGACCAGAAAAAAAGACCTTATAAAATTGTTAGAACACAACCGATTGATCAGATGGTTCCAGATAACTTTTCAGAAGTTCATTAGAGATCAAAACAATTTCAGTGAAGACATGGCTTTCAAAACACGACATGCTGCATTGAAGGTAATTTATAAAACCAAGCATTATAACCACTATGCAAGAACAAATAATGCTACTAACAATTTTTTAAAAATCAGCACTTTGTTTAGGTTTAAATTCCTTTGCAATAGGATATCCATGAGGAAATGGGATGAAGCTGTATCAGAGAAAGTTCAGAATGGGCATTAGGAAAAGGTTCTTCACTGAGAAGTTGCTCAGTCACTGGAATCAGCTCCCTAGAAACGTGGTTGTGACATCAAGTCTGTCAGACTTCAAGGAGTATCCAAATGATGCTCTTAGCCCTATGGTTTAGTTTTACTCAGTCCTGTGAGGACAGGATTGTAAGTCCAACTGATAGCTGGACACAATGATCCTTATGCGTCACTTTCAAGCAGAGAAATTCTATGACTCTCTGACAGTGGCCTTGTAAAAAAGGCTCCAGAAAGAGAAAATGAGTCAAATGAAGAGTCAAATATTTTGAAGGGCAATTTTTTTTGCCATTTTCATAAGACAATGTATCAATTGTTATACTATAGTTCATTTGATCAAAGTATTTTGCAATGTACCAGTTATTGATATGAATTATTTGGCCTTCGTTTAAAAGGACATTAATTTTCTATGCAATACACAGTTGAAGAGAAACTGTCCACAGAATGCTCTCAACCATATTTGCATGCTAGTGTCAAGCTCTTGGCAGCTCTCTGCAACAAAACTGTGCAGCACGTAGGACAATCAACTTGAAAAAAATAACTTGAAAAGCAGCACTCAGAAGGAAGCAGGCAGAACAGGTTGTACAAAGGAAAATACTCTTTATTTAGATATTTAGCTTACCCTTGGTTAGCCTAAAACTACATATGGCATCTTCTTTAGCTATATTTTATGCAGCCCTCTCTGCAAAATCTTTCTACCAATACATCTTATTTGCAAAGCAAATAGACCTGTGCATTAATTATCCAATCTTCTATTCAGGTTTCTGGAAAGAGAGTGGAAACAGAGGCAATCAGGAAGAAGGAACAGTAGGAAAGCTACAAGGAAGCTTCTTTTACTGGTGGTCTGTGGGATGCAGATAAATTCCAGATGCTCTTAACAAATCAAGCCAAAAGCTGACCAAATTTAACTTCCTCCATGGTAGGATTTCTGGGCCGGGCAAAAACCTTGCCAGAGATCAAGTTGTATGACATGAACTGATGGGGGCCATCCCCACCCAAGGGATGAGCACAGAATATGTTAGTGTCATAATCCTGCACTTCTCTGAGATGCTGAAAATGCTTTGCCTGCTGAAAGTTGTGTAGTTATATTAGCACAGTGCCTTACCTGAACAACACACTTAACGACTCAGCAAGCTAATGAACCAGGCAGAATGCCACACTAGCGTGGCCAGACTGCTCCTGGTACTAGAACAAGCTGGCTCCAGCCTTGCTATGCTGTCTCCAGATGGCACTGCCTTGTGATGTGTGGTTGGACTTGAATGGCATGAAGGATTAAATTAAAATTTACAAAACATATTATCTCCTGTTTATGTTTCAGGTACCTGAACTAGGCAAAGATTGCCTGCCAAGCCATATAAAAATATTTTGAAAAAGTGAAACCGTAAGTGCAAAGATAAAACTACAAAGGTTAAAACACAATTATAATACAATGTTAAAAAAGCAAAATTACTAGCATTGTTGACAACAAAGACCCAGTCTTTCTTAGACTTTTGACTTTTCTTCTTTCCTCTCTTGTGCTGCCCATCTTTCCTTTTACCCCTCCCAGTCAGATCAAGGGAGGGGGTTATTATCATAATTGCAGGAGGGAGAGAACAATGCTTTTCAATTTTGCTGCAGCAATCATTCACTGAAACATTTATTGATTGAAAAAGCCCCATGAGAATTCTGATTATCCGAACATTTTCTCTGGACGTGAAAAGAACAGGCTTTCTTATTTCATTTTATGCAAAATTACAGTAATTGGTATCTGACCTTTTTGGAATAGACTGTTAAGCTTTACACTGCTGGATTTTTTTCATCGATTCAATTATTTAAATTATGGCTATCTCAAAAGGAGCAACAGGGTGCAAACAAGAATAGAATATTTAAATGAAACTGAAAACTGATTCTCCAGCACTACCCCATTAACACAAAACATGCTATTAACTGAGAATCCACCCTCTGGAGGCTTCTAACACTTGCATTAAAATTTATTTTTTAAATAATTAAAATAATCCAGCACAAACAAGGACAAATGACAATTCTGAGAATTAAAAAAAAAAAAAGGCGAAATGAAAATACAAGGATAGAAAAAATAAAAAGCCTAATCAATATGTAAGAATGTATGTTGGAGAAATAAGTTATTCTTGACTGGTCTAAGATAAGTTACTCATTCTGAGCACATAGCTTTATAAAACATAAAACAAAGATAGAAAAAGAGAGGGCAGCTCAGTAAATTGTCTGCAAGGTCATATGCTTTCCAGAACAATCACCACTAAAAAGTCACCATTCCCAACTGGTATCATAGAAACAGTATGCTTCTTCTAACCAAGACAGGAGAAAGGGAACTGACTTGTCATTCACATGGTAAATCTGTCCAAAACCAACCTGGGCACAATTCTGTAAGAGTTAGTCAAACTGAGATTAAACCACTGCTGAAAAAAATATCTCTTCTGACCTCAAGTAGTTAAAAAATACTAGGAGGCAAATATATAATTTTCAGAAATAAAAATGTGTTACATTCAGGACAGGATAATTTAAAAATTATCTACTGGAAGATAGACAGTCATCATAAATTAGTACTTTCAGTCCCTTCAGACAGTCTCTTCTCATTTGAAGTATTGTCATGGAGTTTCTACTCACATCTGGCAAGATTTTCACTCCCTCAAATAAGCCCTTTTTCAGTTTCTATGTGAAAGCCACCACTACATCAGGAGGTGCTGAAAAGGCAACCATCCCCCTTGGGAAAGGACAGGTAACCAGTGTCAGCTTCCTGAAAGTAAAATACAACTAATGCAGAGAAGGTGTCTTTAGGGAAAATCCCCCTAAGACAGCACTCATGTTGTTATCAATCTGCATTGTAGGGCTTGGCATAGTTATTTCCTAAAGTCAGGAACAATTTGGCTTCCCAGGTCCTGAGTTTCCCACTTCCGTTAGAATGCAATATACGAGTTCTCATTTTCCCCAAAATAAATCTGCACTTTCCTTAGAAAAAGGGTATAATACACCTGATTTTCCCTCAAGCTTAAACACATGTTCAGGAGAAAATGTGCTTTTATTAAGCTTTGAATGTCATTAACTGCAATTTCTCTAACCAGAAGTACCACCCTTCCAGCTTTACTATTCTCACTCTTCCCTCCTGCCCAGTAAGTAGGCTGTGGGTCAGCAAGAGATTGGGAGGGAACATAAACATGGCAGCTGACCTGAACTGGCCAAAGGGATATTCCACACATCATGCTTAGGAATAAAAATAAAAAAAATAAAAACAAAACAAACAAACAAAAAAAACCCCTCCACTACCCAAAAAACCCAACTGGGATTGTCTCCCTGTGGAGAGTCAAAGTGGCTACCACTTAGACTGTCTGGGCATTGGTCTGCTTGTGGGAGATGGAGAGGGATTGCCTTTGTCTAAGTTATTCTTTTTTTTTTTCATTTTTGGATTCAACTGTCCTTACCGTCGCCCACAAATTTTCTTGGTTCTTCCTATTCTCTCCTCCATCTCAGTCTCTGAGGGCCTGAGTGCGTAGAAGCGTGTGGGGGCTAATCTTCTGTGTGTGGGTTAACCCTCCACAGGCCACAAATGAAAATATACTTCCTTAGTTGATTGTGCTGGAAATGATAAAAATCATATAACAATAAAGGGTACATATACCACATGCTTGTAACTTACTGTGATTTAATATTTTTATTCTTTGCTGCAATAATACTTGTTTTTCTACCCCTAGTGATATAAACATCGGTAGTGATCATACTGTTAAAAGAAGCTCCTTCAAGAATTTTAGATAAGGTTGCCATTGTCATTTGGTTTCATAGTTTTGTAATTAAGTTTTCAGCAAGAAGTTTCCCTAGCAGTATAATGTTTCCTGCAGTATAATGATGTCATGTCATATTTTGCATGGAAAATATTTTCCATCATCATGCTATAGGGCACAGCCTCCAAATAATGAAATCGTGGAGGTTCCATAGGTCATTTAATTATCTTAAGTTCCTTCATTAATATACACTGAAGCTGCTTAGAAATAAAAATGTGGAGGAAAGTTCTTGTCTTTCTGCTACTTCAACAGTGAAAAAATAAAAACACATGCCAAAAATGAGGCAGCATTCCACAATTTTGTTCACAATAGATAAAAAAAAAGTTCCGTCACATTCCCTTCTATTCTGCCCTGCAAGAACTCACTATCAATCTGTGTACAGGCATTCATAATTTACAGCAAATCTCAGAGGAGTTTGTATTCTGTGACAGAGCATTACAAATGATATACAAAACCCAGGTGAAACTTGGAGAGACAAACACACTCTGTCTACAGTCTAGTGCAGTGCATTTCTCCTGCTTGTCAAGTACAGACCAAATTGAATCACAAAATTTTAAGTTAAACAGATTTTCAATTTGCATCATAAAAGTTGATTCCTTCTGTGAATAAATCAGACCTTTAATCTGCAGAATGCATGGGGGACAATTTGATCACCAAATATGTAATTTTGACTTCTAACTCAGAAATTATCAAATTACTGCATCAAGAAACTATTTTGAGTTTTTTATATACATGTATATATACATATATATAAATATATATATACATATATACATATATACAAATATATATAAAATGAATGACAGTCTGTGATCTTCAGATAAAAAAATAAGGTTTTAATGTTCAAATTTATCTTCTTTAGGTTTTACCAGGTGAAGATCTTCTTATCAATGTGAACTATATCCTTTAAAGAATATTTTTTTGTGAAACCTGTGGTAAATGATTGCGGAAATATAAACACTATATTATTCCTGACAATTTAATTCATAGTGCATGTGTTTGATAAAAACTAGATACTTTGAAATACCATTTTTTATTCAATTGAAATTTTAGCCAAAATAATAATTCTGAATCAATACTTTTAACTTGACTTTCATAAACTTTGATATCATTATTTAGTCTCTCTCTTATATACGATCTGGGTGTTTCTTCATGTACTTTTGATTTATAGTTTCTTCTATGGTTTAGATATTTTTCAATATTCTGTCACTGGTAGTCTTCTCTGAGAAGTTATTTGACAAATTATTATACATTTCTTAAGATCAATTGCTAGTCTGTTTCAAAACATGCAGTTCAGCTTCATACACAACAAAACTCTTTTCTCGCCCTTCATTGGCTGATATTTTTTACCATTTTTATTTTAGAACAAAGTTCATGGTATTTTATTTGAAATCCTGGGCATTGTGTAATTGGCGCATCAACTGTAACTGCACACAACAAATTCTCAAATACTGTTTTCTCTGAAATTTTAAAAATCATTTTTTTTAAGTATTAGCTGAATAAAACTCTTTTCCTCCTGGGAAGGCCTAATATGAAATTGAATTTAATACTACATCAGTCACATTCACATTATTTTCTTTTTTTTTACTATGGCTAAAATATCATATTGAAGAAGTTCAACTAGCATAACAAAAAAGTATCTTATTCCTTTGAGAAGCTTGTAATGTTTGGGGTAATTGAGTACCATGCTGTTGATTCTCATTATTTATTGAAAGTCCTCATTCTCACTATTTTAAATCTTTAAAGACAGTAAATCAAGCCTTGTTATAATTCTATTTTATCCTCAAGAATTTCGCAGGACATTGTTTTTTTGGTGACAGATTATTCCCTTGTTCATTATTTTAAACAGTGCACCTAATTTACCATCTTTTTTGAATCTTAAGTTCATTTTTGCTGCTTATTATTTCAACTAATAAAATTGAATACAACTTATAAATTATGCTACAAGTTAATTTTTTTTACTTAAAAAAAATTCCGTTTCCTTCCTATGGTATGTCTCCCTGCTTGTCAAATATTACATTACATTATGAGGCTTATTACCATAAGAAAGAGTAATCAATAGTCTAATTTTAAATAGCCTGTAATATTTTAAATATTCATGCAAGTATCACGAAAATCCAGTAATAATTGTTAAACATTAACAATCAGACTTAAATATGTTTATCCCTAGATATAATTTTCTTTCTTTCTATGTTCTTGATTGCTTGTCACTCAACATCTTAGAAAGACAAAGCTTTAAATCCCCCAAATCAGATTGATCCAGATAAGTAGATGACAATTAGGACTGAATTTTAAGTGACAAGCTTCAACTATGTAAATATACCAGATGTATCCTAATGTGTCGCTTGAAGAGTCCTGTCATATTTATATGCAATTTATATTCTACCCTTAGCCTACTCAGAAGGTCACCTCAGAGAATATTCTCCTTGTCATGACAGGAAAACTACAAGGCAATCTTCAATGTGTGAAAAATCAGAGCTGTCGAAAAACACCCAAACCAAACCAAACCTAACCAAACAAAATAACCCCCCCACAAAAGCCATCAACCTCCAAACAACAAAACCACTGATTCCCCCAAAAGTGAAACACCCTTCAAGACACATTAACATTTTAAAAACTTGGTGCCTTTCACCATTTTTAGCCAAGTAATGATTGTAATTAGGGGGGAGAAAGAAGGAATTTCTAAGGACACTGTCTCCTACATTTCCTTTCCTTTGACAAGTGGTCTACATTTTTAAGCACATAGAGCTTTTCGCTCAGATGTATATATTTAGCTGGTTAACCTGAGCTTAATGACATGAGTTTCATATTGCAATAATTTTCATCTTTAGTGAAGTTACTTTGAATTCAAATAGTATTAATAAGGATAGACTAGATACAACTGGGAAGCATTCATTTTTGTTTTCAGCTTATTTTAATTTTGTTTGTAGAAGTCCAGACTATTAAATAACAGGAACTTAATGACACATTTTGTTGTGTGCACACATTTGTGTACATAGGAGCACCATTTTTTTGCACAGCAGCAATTCATATACTGCACTAACTCTTTTTAAGCAAGTGGGGTACAGACTTTACATCTCATAACTAGAAGGCTCATTATAGGTGTTTCAGTCTACATAGAGAGTGTGCTTTGCTTTAGTTCAGATAATTACCAGAGCAAGAGTAGAATGAAATAGTAAATGGTTGGTTCTTCATGGGGGAGAACAAAAAATCATTCTGTGTAGCATTTCATCATCGTCATCAACATCACCATCATCATCATCACATCACTTACTTTTTCCTCCTAGTACCTTGAAAACATTGTTATATTCATTTCACAGATTAGATCTGAGAAACTGAAAAAGAAGTATGAGGTGTAAATCAAACAGTACTTACTTAAGTATTTTTCCTTAACTGGGCCTGAGTCAAATATTCAGAAACCGAACATTTATAAATTGTTCTTATGTGAATCCTATTTCAGTAGATATATCTAATCTTTTCTCAGTTATGCCCAGACACACCAGAAGGACTGCTTTCAGGCTAATTTTTTTTTTCTTGTCACCAAAACACTAAAATGCATAAATGATTAAGGTTAGAAATCTGATTTTTATACATTGGTGTCCCATTTTACAAGTGTACATGAAGGTTTTCTGGAAGCAGTAGAAGAGTAATAGAGATATATTAAAAGAAGTTAAATGAAAAATACTGTATTGAAATGATCACAGGATATACTCTCATTTCTGCTTTAAACTACATCACTTGTAAATTAATTTCACAAAGGAAAAAGGGTAACTCTTCTATTGATATTGATTCTATGATACTTAAATTTATTCTCTCTTTCACCAAAATTAGAATATTTTATCCTTTTCATACCAAACCCTGGATTCTTAATTTCTCATTAACTTTGCCTCACTAGACTTCTAGCTGCAAGGAATAACGTCTTACATATTTTTTTTAACATTACCTTAAATAATGGAGTGAAAGCAAGAACTAGTATGAAGTTTAACAGAGTATCTTTTTTGCCAAAAAGGGGGTTACCTGCAAGAATTGTTTCTGTTTGGGGGAAATCATGCTTCTTTCTGTTTATTCTATGAAACATGCTCTATAATCTGCTGGAACTGCTGTTAGAGCAGGCAGCGCAGTGTGGCTATTTTGAGCTAGCAGCATTATCACTGAAAGTGTCAAAGATCAACCACATTAAAACAGACAGAGCTATGTGCTGCATAATGTTCTGTCTAAAGCCGTGCTGCGAAATCAGGGTGAGCATTCTACAGTCCCTTCAGTGTGACAAATGTTGGCATTTACTAAAATATATTGGTACAAAATTCCATGAAATTCTTGATTTGTAAGTTTTTCCCTTATCTCTCCAAGTTTCTTCTCCTTTTATTCCTTGCAGTGTTTAGCCAAAGTCATTGTTCAGTATTTCTCTCATTTTTATGTTCACTTACATAACTGGTATTTATTTGTGTTTTAAATGAAAGTGCAGCATTACATAGCAACAGCAAAAAGGGAGCTAATTCAATATGAATTCTGAGGAGCCAGTAATTTTATCCCTAGAATCTTCTCAGGTAATTTTTTAAATATGTAAGTATTAGTACAGAATGAATTCTCATAATTCTATAGCAGAAGAGCCAAATTCCCTCACTTTAGTATTTAAATTAGTGCTTCTCTTTACAACATAAACACTATTTTTAAAAATTTCCCAAAAAAATAGAAACTTTTCTTTTACTCAGTGATAAAATATAAATCTTATTGCAAAGTCCTATTTGCTTTTAAGTAATAATGAAGTTGCACACAGCTTTTAAGTAATAATGAAGTTGCAATGTTAGGAAGATCCCCTCTATGTTAGGAACATCAGTTCAGTGCTAGCAGTAACAAAAAAAAAGCAGAAATTTAGAACAGAGGACATGGCCTGGTGTCATTATTAGAATAATTTTCTAACTTTCTGTGCATATGCTCCATATACATCAATGTCATCTCCTTAAGCCGACATGAGCTGCTTTCTTGCAAGAGAGAAAATTTGCTGTATTTAGTTCCAAGAACCAAAACTGACTTCAAGAGAAATGTCTTTTGTCCTAGTAAATTTAAGCAGTGAAGTGACTCGTGAAAAAACTGATTACAAAATTCAATATTATCATCAATTGCAAACAAATAAGAAACTAAAGAAACAGAGAAAAACAAAACCAAAATCCAACAAAAAAAAACCCAAATAAATGGGAAAAAACCCCCAAACAACAAAAAAAAAAACCCAATTAAATAGTCTTGACAATATTTCATACCTTTGCCTGAGACATAAAATTCAAAGCTGAATTACAACCAAGAGTATGTTATTTCTCTATGAAAGTTATATAAAAAGATTTTCTTTGAAAAGAAAAGCACATAATGGAAAAGAATGTCTTGTTAAAATGACTGATATTGAAGAAAAGTTTCTTTAAAAATAGAAACATAAGAACACAGAACTTGGAGTCATTCTCATTACTTAAGGAGTGGTCATGCTGCAAAGGTGAAAAGCCATTAGTGGATAAAGCCACAACTATTTCCCCATAAAACTTTGGGACCATCCAAGGGATATCTGTGCAGAATGGAATTGGGTTTTCGAATGCCATTGAGATAATTAAAGGGGATAGATATGCTCTAATTTAATTATATGAAGAATAGACAGCAGTATCTAATTAATGAACAAATTATTAGTAACCTCTGAAGAGAAAAAATGTAACTTAAAAAAATAAAAACCACTTGTAGTATAAGAGCATAAAGGGCTTTTGGCCCTCTTTCCCCTAGCTCTTTTGATTTTTTAAAGTAATTAAGATATAACCTAATTTGGTTGGTTTGCTGTTTTTATTAAAAAACCTCATAAAAATCATTTATAAGATGTATTAAACACCATCTTAGAACTTGAATATCTGAAAGTCTTACTCTCAAATGAAACAAAAGAAAGGAATGTAAAGCATTTGAATTAGGATATTAAAAATATTAAGGTAAAATTGAGAAAGAAAGCATTTAGAATACAAATAAATGCTTATATTAACGCTATCAAAGGAAACAAAAATTGTGTTTTGTGGAAACTTCTGCAAAGCAGTTGGTTCTGGTAACATATCTATAGCAGTATGGTTCAGGATTTCATTTAACTTTATAAGGCTATGCATAATTTATCAGGAACTAATTTAGTCATGAATATAAATATTCTGCTGGTTGGAAAAAATCTTTCTTATGCATATTTTGCAGCTCAGCTTCCTCCTTTCCTTGATAAAATGTGCTATTACGGCACATTCTTGCATTAACTTCAGAATGTATAATTATAAACCAGCAGGGGCCATCAAAAGAAATCTCACAAGACACAGGTTTGTGATACTAATCTACCAGGACATCTTATTTATAACCAAATAAGATATCGTACTCAAATTTTAAAATTTTCCATTAGGTTCCTTCACTATATCTAGTTCTCTACTTCACCAGACATGCAGCTTTGTGGTTTGTAGTGAAAACTAGAGTTTATTTTCAAAAGAAAAGCTGACATAAAATACAATTATAGTTCATATTTCGTTTAGCCTTCCACTATTACATGCTAGGAAAAAAAAAAGAAAAGAAACAAAACGCAAAAAACCGAAGACAAAACAAGAAATATTTTCCTGGTAACTGTGTTCCACCTCCTTAAAGAAAAAAAAAGAAAAGGTAAAAGCATTGCAATAATTTGTCAGTTTGATTTTTGGTATATATTGGTAATAATATATACTATTAACAGCTTTTAGTATGCCTTAGAAGCAGGAAAAGGGAAAACTATGTGTTGACCAGCATTCCACCAGTGATCATATTTCTGAAAAAAGGGGAAAAATGTTATTAGAGGGGTGAGATTCTGAAATCCTTATAGAACTGCACCATGGTGCCATTCAGAGGGTCTAAGCAGCTACAAAAGGAAAGGAAAACCTGATAGAGGGAAAATTCAAACAAATAAGCTGATGTCTTTGTCTCCTCAAACATCCAGATGAAAAATCTGTGCATAGTGATTGTAATCCCACAGCACACTCCTGGAAAAGCTGACAGCCCCTGGCTTGGACAGGAGCACTCTCTGCTGATTGGATGGCTGGGCCCAGAGAGGGGTGGTGAACAGTGCTGCATCTGGCTGGTGGCAAGTCACCAGTGGTGTCCCTCAGGGGTCTGTGCTGGGGCCAGTTCTGTTCAATATCTTCATTGATGACATGGATGAGAATATTGAATCCTTCATTAGTAAATTTGCAGATGACACCAAGTTGGTGGCATGTGTTGATCTGTTGGAAGGAAGAAGGTCTCCGCAGAGAGACCTAGAACAGTTGGATGGATGGGCAGAGTCCAATGGGATGGAGTTTAATAAGTCCAAGTGCTGAGTCCTGCATTTTGGCCACAATAACCCCCTGCAGCATTATAGGCTGGGGACGGTGTGGCTGGACAGTGCTCAGGTGGAAAGGGACCTGGGGGTGCTGGTCCACAGCCAGCTGAACATGAGCCAGCAGTGTGCCTTGGTGGCCAAGAAGGCCAATGGCATCCTGGCCTGTGTCAGGAATAGTGTGGCCAGCAGGAGCAGGGAGCTCATCCATCCCCCTCACTCAGCACTGGTGAGGCCACACCTTGAGTGCTGTGTCCAGTTCTGGGCCCCTCCATTTGGGAAGGATGTTGAGATGCTTGAGCGCATCCAGAGGAGGGCAACGAGGCTGGTGAGGGGCTTGGAGCACAAGCCCTGTGAGGAACGGCTGAGGGAGATGGGGGTGTTTAGCCTGGAGCAAAGCAGACTCAGAGGTGACGTTATCACTCTCCACAACTTCCTGAAAAGTGGCTGTAACCGGCTGGGGGTTGGTCTCTTTCTCCAGGCAGCAACTGACAGAACAAGAGAGCACAGTCTCAAGCTGAGCCAAGAGAAATATAGATTGGATATTAGGAAGAAGTTTTTCACAGAAAGAATGATAAAATATTGGGATGGCCTGTCTGGGGAGGTGGTGGAGTCACCATCCGTGGATGTGTTCAACAAAAGACTGCATATGGCACTTGGTTCCATGGTTTAGTTAAGGTGTTTAGAGCATGGGTTGGACTTTATGATCTTGAAAGTTTCTTCCAACGTCATCATTCTGTGATTCTGTAATCCAAAAGCACTTTTCACTTTCATAGTTCACTATCCTGTGCAATATTATTGCTCTATCACATGTTAAATAAAATCAAAACAACCCCCTTTGAATATGGTTATATAAATTATTTTTTAAGCAGCAGTAAAAGGTTAATCATGATAAGGAGAGCTAGGAACCTACTTTCTCAACGTACTAAAAGCTCTTGCTTAGTTCAGCAAAAAGATGAATGAGAGGGAATATGATTACCGTTTTATAAGTGCTTCAGCTGAGAACACACAAGGGCTGCAGGGGAGATAAACTATTTAACTAGACAACAATACTGGCACAGAAACAAATGTGTACAGATTGACCATAAATAAATTTAAACTGACAACAAACCTCTTACAGGCTTACAAAAGACAGAAGAGATGGTAAGAGTACAATAAAAAACTGTACTTCTAAATGGAAGTTTATAAAGCAATGCTGTGTGTTACACAAGGTGCTCCTTATGAGCGCCCATGGCTACATTTCAGCTCGTGGGAAATCCTTTCCAATCCCATGTTTTAGGATTGAATTCTTTTCTCACTTATCTAAGAAAAGAAAAATAAAACATGAAAAGCAAGATTTGCGCTTAAGGAAAGAATACAATAGCACAATGTCTCTGGATTTTGAGGTCTGGGTTTTTAAAACAGAGGAGGTATGTAAACTACTATTACTGGCTTTTTGAGAAACCTGTTAAATAGAGGAACTTTTTGTGCCTTGACAATTTTGATATCTCTTTCCTTGCTCTCTTTTGTTCTAATATCAAGTGCAGAAATGTGCACAACATGCTGGAAAGGTCAATGTATTCTGATCCACAAAACACATATAAACAGAATTTTAAAAAACCCCCACAATTCTGAGAATCTCTACATTTTAAAGACAATCATTTTCATTGAAAAACCTGTTACATATTTTATATCTTCACTAGACATAACTCAACTAGCGTGCCAGATGTGAGCATAACCTTAATGAAGAATTTACTAATGGTTTTACTTAAAGCTCTTCAGAGCATTAATTTTGAACTGAATGAGGACATGCCAAATACAGAAGAGCAGAAGCTAATTTATTTTGATAAAAGAGAAATTAAAAGATTCCTATAAAACCACACACAAAGATGGAAATGTGATATAAGAAACTAGGTTAAACTTTTCTATTTTAAAAGCAGAAAGGAAAGCTGCTGGGTTTTGTTACATTTCCCCTTTATGCTATCATAAGACGAAACATTCCTATTTATATGAAGGATGAAGAATTTGCAATTCTGAAAGCTATGACATAAAATCTTCAAAAGGTACATACACTCTCAGCCATGTTCAGGGTATGCTATGTTACTAAATGCTGTCCAGGCAAGTAAGATAAAAATTATGCCATCAACAGTTCATCATATTCCTTAAATTCTCCTTCCCTGCATCATCCAAGTTGAATGGAAGAAGAAAAGTAAAAAAAAACTCAAACAACAAAGATAAAACAAACTCTCCAAAAGAATATCTGAATAGGCAAAGCGTTTGGTTTCTTTATGCAAACAGAAATCTAGGTTACTCTGTAAAGTAAGGCTTTATTTGCATATAGGTTTCAAGGTTTCAGATGGCTTAAAATATTAATGACTTTAGAAATCCATTTAAGAGACACATTATGTTCACAGGGCATTTAACTGCAGAACTGTGTGCTACACTATAATAATCTATCATTGTATGCTAAAGCTGAATTGTTTCTATAACAATATATAATATATATTTTGGTTACATAATTGAGTAACTTATGACTAGAGTTCATAGAAGTTTATGTTTTATATAAAGCTCTAGACATTCAACAAATGGTAAAAATTATATTTGACTAGACAAATTATTGACTGTGAACCCCACAGTCAAGGAGATTAGTTAGGAAGATTATACATGCAGCACTCCCTCATTATATACTATTGTAGTAAACCCCACAGCCATTTGTTCTACTCAGAAGCCAATCTATATATCTAATGCTCAGTCAGGTATACAAAAACATATTCAAAATAGTTTGATACAATGATATATAAAAATATACTATTCCGTGCATCCGCTTAGCTTTCAGTAACTTCGAATATTGGTGTGAGAAAGGCGGCAAAAAAAAGAGCCATCAGGAACACCAGCTGGGGAATCTTGGAAAGCAATTCATATCACCTGTTCCACAAGTAGATCAAATATCTTCCTCTCAGAGTAAGAAAAATAAGCAGAATGGATGCCTTTCAACACCTATCTGTAACTAAATTTTTTGCTAAACTAAATCCAGACCTGATTCAAGTTGCCAGGATACAGCACCAAATGGGTCTGATCTGGGCAGAGCAGAGCCAAGGAAGAGAAAGTGATGAGAGACCTACAAAGATCCATAAAGATTTGTGTTTGAAGAATCCTGGGATAAACCATTAACAAGCCTATTTGGTGATAGGAAGTTGAAATTCCTGAGCAAAAGACAGCAATGAAAACTCTGTCCTAAAGAAGAGGGAATCAAATATGGAAGTGGAGCAGAAAAGGAAGCAGCAACTGGTCAAGAGGCAGAAATGGATTACCAAAGACATTACAGATATATATTTTTGGATCCAACTGTATGAAAATGAAAGTGCAGTTCATTTCACGATAAAATAAATACTGGAAATATGATGCATTCAATTTATAAAACTAAGAAAAAATAATGCCAATACTACTCAAAGCTTTTATTTTAAATGCAATATTGCACAATGGTTGAGTAGAGAATAACTTTTATAAAAGCGCTGCATGTAGGATAAAATAATCATAAATATCTCAGAGAAGAACCTGATGCAGATTGTGAACCAGAAACAGTGATCTGAGAGACAAGTGTCATTTCACACACACCAGCAGCATCCATTTCTGCATCAACACTGAAATACCCCTACTATCAGAGATGGAGGGAGGTGTGACTGATAGAGGGAGTGGAGTAATAAGCTTATTAAACAATCTTACAATAAAATATATGCATATTCACACACACACCCCCATTGTATCACCTTTCAGGGTGGATTGAATGTGAGACCTGAGGAAGTTTTAAGTGCTTATGCTGAGATTTTTTTTTTCTCATGATGCTTATTTTTCTTATCCTTTGTACAGAAAACATAAAACAAAGAAAGCCAATGCCCTTCCCATCTCAAAAAAAAAAACCCAAAAAACAAACCTGAAACAAAATAAATCGGGGAATTAGTAACTGCTTCAGAGATATCCTGATCACCTCCAGCATGTAGCAGTGTTAAAATTAGATTAGCCTTGTAATGTACTGTCACATTTGGATTGATTTAAATATAATCATTAGACTAAAACTTAGTAACTACATCGTGTTCCAATCCAATAAAACCTTTATACTTCCGTGTTTTATATTTTTTAGAAAAATACTCAAAAAATTTACTGTTTTCTTTCAATGTTTATACAATATTTTGACTGCATATTCATCTATGAAGTGCAAATGGAAAGGACTGTGAGATACACAGATCTGCAAGAACATGTTATCTTATAAACTGCTTACTGAGCAACACCTATACAAGGAAAGCAAAACATAATTAGAGAATGCAGTTTCAGGACAGGATGCTCTGTGTTCTTCTGGGTTAAATTCATCCTTAATGTAATGTCTTACTGATTTTATTATCATTGAAGTTTCTCAAGAGATTATCTGACTCATGGAACATAAGACAAGCATACTCAGAAGCAGCACTTTGCAGATAAACACTAAGAAAATAAGCTTTCTTGCATGTCAAGTAATGTTATCTAAAGGTTTTCTTAAAGTTTTTTTTTTTTTAGACTTGTGAATACAAAGCCTTTGGTCACAGACAAAAGCTTTGTTGACACCTCTGGCTCTCCTGAAATGCTGATGAGGACAGGGAGACACATGAAACATCCTGCCTTAGAAGGGCAGAACTGTTTTCTGCACTTGTGTCAGAAAACTTGTACCAGCAGAGATGTCTGCTTCCAACAAGCGACACTGACACATTAAGAAATCTAGGTGAGCTGCCAGCACTGTATTCCTCTTTCCATTTCCTCAGTTTGAAGGTTATGATGCCTTTCCTCACTCCTTTACAAACAGCAAGGTACATTTTTCAGTTTAGTAAATGCCTGGCATGTCTGCATTTTCAGCAGGTACTTGAGCTGCTAAACTCTACCAAACTCGACACAGAGGCAATTGAAACCTCCAATTTGGTTAAAAGGAGAAATATCTGCTCCTGCTGGGCTCTAAGCTGCAAACCTTCAACACAGAAGCAGGATATGTGCTATTTGAGTTGAAAAAATATTAAGGGAGCCATGTGTGGCCGAAAGAAAAGATGCATCAAAAAAGCTGTCTCAGATGTAATCTAAGGAGGCAATGAAAACACAGGTCAAAGCCTTTCTGAGCACATTATTATATTTGACTTCTAATAATCACATAGATAACTATGGGGTGAATGATCGACACTAATTGTAAATTAATCCAGTCAGAAGGTGCACCTGGTGCAAAAAATTAGTGATTTGCAGAATGGGGGGCATATCATGGAGAACAATTTTTACTTTGATGCTAAGTAATACAACTCTAAACCAGGTAATGCCAGGGTAAATAATTTTAACATGAGAATCGTATTCTAGGTTAAATTCTTTTTTTAAGGAACCTCACTTTGTGAGCATTCCACTAGCATGCATCTCAAATCATGATGACAGAAATAAAATCTAATTAAAACATGAACTCTTACAAATACAGAAAAAAAAACACCAAAATACACTGCTGCCTTGGAAACACTGCACCACACCAGCTTAGAGCTGTATTCTCTGCTGCCCTCTCCAAGTGAAACAGGAATCTTTTCTCTCTTCATCAGTTTCCTACAGATTGTTCATATTATTCAGAGGCAATGCAGATGCAGAAGTTTTCTAAAATACTTTCTTCGCTCACAACACAGAAGCAGCTGTAACATTGTGTGAAAAACCAATAAAAATGCTCCTAATCATTCTTTTGTATGTGTCTGTCTGTAA
The DNA here is from genome assembly GCF_000277835.1 of Geospiza fortis. NCBI lineage: Eukaryota > Metazoa > Chordata > Aves > Passeriformes > Thraupidae > Geospiza > Geospiza fortis. The sequence continues at coordinate 1,050,013 of NW_005054350.1, read as the reverse complement.
AAGAGACATGGGCAAATCTATATTCTTTACACATTTATGGGAAACACCTGCTAGGTATAAGTTTAGGTCAGGGTAGTATATACCATCTGGAAAAGACACTTCACTTTTGTTCAAGTGCTTATTTAACTATGGCATTGGACCATAGGACACACCATGTAACACCACACCACAAAATGTGATGTTTCTGTAACAATGGTAAAAAAATTGATTTAATTATTTGGTAGGGTGGGGGTTTTTTGGGGTTTTTTTAGGGGTTTTTTTTCCCATATTTTTCTCCCCCAATACAGAAGAGAGTTATTAGGAGATTAGTTATAATTACTAGGAGAACTATCTATTTCCTATAGTTGATAATGTATTTCTTCTCCTAGTAAAGAGAGGTAATCTGCCCATTTTTTGCTTGATTTACGCCACTTCAGTCTACATTATTGAATTTGTAACACAATTGGTACTGTGCATTTGTTTTGAGGTTTGGGGAGCAATGGAATAAAGTTAATAAAACAGTTGGGAAAAGTAAAGGAAGGAAAATGAAGTGACAACACAAAATGTAAAAGATAAATTAAGCTGAATTAAATAAACTTATTCAAGGCATAAAGTAACTGTACAGTTCAAAGTATAATCGGTCAAGTGCCCAAGTTGTCTGAGACAAAGGTTTGTAGAGGGATGAATTAAAGGTGAATTTGAATTTACAACTGAGTTACAGTCATATTGGAATGCAGGCGGAAAAGAAATAAGACATAAATCCAGTCAGGAAGTGTGATCCTTTTTTTGATCAGTCATAACAAGGCAACAGTGTCAAACATTCAGAATATTTCACCTTTATCTTTACATTTTTTTAAACATCCACTAAGATGTCAAGGTGTTCTACACCTTGTAAGGAAGTTTGTGAGAGAAGAATGGCGGGCATTAAGCACTATTTCCCTGTCACAGAAGGAGAAGGAGAGAGGCTGGAGGGGTGATTTTCTCCTTGGGTGACTTCAAAATACTGAGAAGGACATTTGTTCATTATTAGTAGTACCTGAATACTAAAAATCTGCTAAAAGCTGCACAGGTGACAAAGAGAAAAAAAATCACTTCCCTTGAGTCAAGAACCAAATAAATTAATATCAGTAATTCTACATATTAGATGTGATCACCAAATTGGAGTTTTGAATTCCTCTATTCAAGTTCCCAAATAATTTCTCAAGAATCTTCTGCCTAAGGATGGTCTAGGCAGAAAAATGAACCCTCAAGAATTCAAATAAGTTCCCTCACACCCTGCCCCAAAGTACACAACATTAAATACAAATTTAGTTATTTCTATATTAATTGTGATTTTATAAGATTAAATACATCTATTGATACAGAAATAAGGCTATAAACTAAAATAGAGATGGGTCCTTTTTCTGTAACAACTTAAATGGTGATACCATTACTGGTAAAGTAGACACAAAGAAGCAGAGATTTTTGCTAGGCTTCTCAAAAGCCTAGTTGTATTTCATTGCTATGCCTATGGCACCATTTTTACTAAAAACTTTAATTAAACTACAGATACCATAGCATCTGTCACTCATTTTTCAGTTCAGGAATACAATTACAGAATATTTCTCATCTGGTAAAGATGTAATTGTACATATTTTATCTAAATAGAAAATTGCAATATAATAACTCCCTAACGTTAATGGTAAAAATTACCATGTAAAATTACAGTGATGTTGCTAAATTAGTTACTAATTAAAAACAACAATACAGCTACAATACAGAATATCTATCACAATGGGCACTGGGAATAGCCAAGTTTTTTATTTACCAAACTCAAAACTGGTGTATCCAAAGGAGAAAGAGGATATTTTTTTAAAATATTGCTCGAATTAAAAGTTTGTCTTTAAAAATCAAATGGAAATACTGTAATGACAGCCAGATTATCACTTTGTAATGTACTTTCTTGCAACAAAACTTCAATTGCCAATAGTGACAGATGGAACCAGATGCAAATTTCAGAAAATGGATTACAAAAGTGAAAAATTAAAGAACTACTGCAGAGACGGTCTGGGAATGTTCAACCACAAAACCCCAGTGTTTTAAATACACATAAAGTAGACAAAATATCAATGAAAATGTTACACAGATTAGCTCAGTATGGAGCTGTGTTGACAAATTTCAAATGCGTTTAATGTGGAACGGGTGTTATGAAAATTTTTGAAAAGTTTCTAAATTGAAAAGAGAAGTCTTCCTCTGCTTCTATTCAGCTTTAAAATTAATTTTATTTATCTGTATTACTGGTAGACAAACATGAACAAATACAGAGAATGAAAGGCAACACAAAGATTTATTGAGTGTTCAGGGCACTATTTATAAGATATGCCACCACCAAGAACCATTGTCACAAGGCAAGAGCATGTCTGTGTGAGGATTTTTTCTTGTAGTTTTATAAATGGGATACTAAAACCCTAATTTAATTTACCCTGATTTAATTTACATCACAGATTCTATCATTAGCTTCAAACCTTCCATGAGACAAACATCCATGTAAATGAGGTTCCTGACTCTTCCAGAATAGCCTCTCTTCAGATAATACTTGGAATACATTTTTATGAATGACATAATTTTAAATACCTTTTAGTTTTAAGGATATTTCTATTTTCTTGCATATATATCTTTCATTCTCCTCTAATAACCTGTTTTAACCTGCTCTATAACCTGTTTTGGTTAATTCTGAAAAAAAAATCTTTATTTTAAAAATATTTTTTCTTAGTTTTGTAGTCCTCTTTTCATTTTAAAAGTAAAAATTATATTTTATTATTTTCCTAACTTTGCTGTTTATTTTCTTGCTATGTCACCATTATTTGAAAAAAAAAAAACCAAAACCTAAGTGGCTAAAATATTGTACAAGAAAATTTCATAATCTCCTTTCCAGACTACACAAAAATGGAAGTGACCGAAGTCAATGCCAGGATCGGATAATCACTGCAGTGAACAGCAGGGCAGGTGGGCAGTTTACACATTTGAAAGCTGAGGAGGAAGGCCCTCATAAATATCACATTTGCTAGAGGCCACCTTCAAGAGGTTTCTTCTCATGGATACAAAATACCAGCACAAAATGGGATGTTAAGTCCTATGCTAGTTTTTGCTGACCCTTTTCTTCTGTTTGTAAATGCAATAATAATATGTTGATTTATTTTACCATCCAGGTCTTAAAGCTATACTAATTTCTTGGCACCAGCAGCAGTAGTTCCCTTTGTGAATACAAAGTGTGTTGTGATATGCACTGCCTAAGCACATTCCTATCCCGAAAGCTCATTTCTCAACTACAAGCCAAGAGGGAAAAACATATGGCTACATTTAGGCAGAGGATATCATCAGAAAAAAAAAAGAATTATTGAACTGCTGTCCACTTACTACTAATACATCGTTCTCTTTTTTTTCTTTTTCTTTTAAAAGCTCAGCTATTTTCTTGTTCTCTCCACAGTACTTTTGAGGTTTCTGGCTTTTCTGTAATCATAAGCACTAGCATCTAGGAAGTGAATATTAGAAGTTTCTTCAGCTGTCCTAAGCAATTTGTAGGAACTCTGTATGATGTGTTCCATGTGATTTTTAATTTTATGCACACTATAAGAGCAATTAAAGGCATGGAATTATGAAAACATTGAGGAGGAAAAAAAATCCACTAACTTTGCTCCTATATGTGGAAAAAAACCCATACAGATACTGAAAGCCAAATAATGTTAAGTCCAATCTACTAAAAAAATATCTATCAAAGCAGTTAAACCCAAATAAGTACATATATAGAATATGGTATCTGTTTTACTATTCGTATAGTTGCAGCACAAGATCAGCAGTTTGAAAAATAAACAATTTTTAAATCACCTACTAAAATTATATAAAATACATCCAATAAAATACATCCTTCATTTTCTAGGTTACATATAATTTTTTATGACCTATGTTCTATGCATATGTTGAGGAGTTGTGTGTAATGGTTCAGATACTGTTACAATGACAGCTCCCCAGACACAATCCTTCATTCTAAGCAGCTTATTGGATTGCAAACCCCACCAGACCTATCAAGCAGTGCTGCATCATTTGGTGGCTCAGAAGTTCTTGATAGATTTGCAACAACCTGCAGTTTTAGAGACTGCGTAACTCAGATACACAGGACACTTCCCATGATTATTTTAAAAACAAGGAAAATTCTAAGCCTATTGGCATGTGGCTGGCTATTGGGAGCAGATTATAAGATTTCTTTCTAGAAACTGTGGGTTATACAACATGAAGTCTATGTTTCTTGGAGTATTGCAGCAGTGCTAATGTGTGCATGACTGGAGTACATTGCTAGTGTGTGCAGCTATGAATATCCAATGAATTTTTGTTTCCTCTCTTCAACTCACATGCATTTGCTTATTTATCTCGTTAAGCATGTACTGTTGCTCATATGACTTAATTTTTCTTGTTAAGGATACGGCAAACCAAACCAAACTTAAAGTGAATCCAGGCACCAAAATCATAGTTTTCGAAAATCCCAGACAAGTCTGAATACACTGCTTTCTCTAGTAAAAATAACAGCAGAAAAAGAAGGACTTTCCTGATGGACTTTCACAATGTTAACTTTTGTGGAGACATCTATAGTTATTTATTACTGATTACTCAGCTAATAAGACCTGTTACTATTCCCCCTGTGTGGTTTAGCCCTCAGAGAGTGGCATTCTGCATGGGTAGAGATGTAGCTGGGAAAAATCTGTGTATGGTTAAGTTTTACCCTTATTAAGAGATTGGAGAAGCCCAGACTAAATCTGTGAATACTGAAAGACAACAGAACACACAGAAACATCATAAGGGTTCTATCTGGCATGTTTTCTGTGCTGTTCACTTTTAAGAATTCAGTTTCCCAGCTTTTCTTCCAACAGCATTTCTTCTAAATTACTAAATTCTTCTAAATTACTAAGTAAAAATTACTAAAAAAAGTAATTTTTACTTTTTCCATGCACAGAGGAAGAACACAGATGGGATCATTCTGTCTTGGCTTGTACTTTGAGTATAAAGTACTTTTTATGACTCTTCAGAAGGTCTTTGGAATATGTATAAAGCAATATCTTTCCACCAACAGGAAAATAGCTAGGGAAAAATCACAGCTTTAGCTAAACAGAATTCCTATTGAAATTAATGTTAGTATCGTACTTAGAAGAATGAACTACCTCCTTTGTCAAGGAAAATACCTCCAATACTCCAATGTTAACACTTTCACTTGCAGGAAACAAAATAAAACTAGTATTTTCTTCACATGCTACTAAATACAATACATTGCCTACTCTCAGATTAGAAGAGGAATATTTAAAGTGGTTATCCAACATTTGTTAGGATCAAAAAACCCAGTTACGTGCATAGACTACTAATTTTTTTATTTGGTTTCAGATAAATCCTGAAATTACAGACTGAAGTATATGAATGAAAATTAATATTTCAATACTCTATTATGAAAAATGTTCTGAATCTCAAAGTTTGTGAGATTTCATATTGTCTAATGTATTCCAAAACCATGGCAGCGGCCAGAACCTGTCTAGCTTGGTGCTCGTACATATCAGAGTAACTGATTTGATTAAATGCATTTTTCCATATCCAGTCTATACTTGTATCTTCCAGCATATTTTTGATGTAAATATATAACTTCTCAGGTAACAGCAAAATAGCATCTTCACAGTAGAAATTAAAAACTACCAGCAGTAGTCTTAAAACAAGTTCTTTTTGTCCACCATGTGGAGAAGTGTTAAAAACCATAAACTCCAGCTGGACAAAAATGTGTACATATTTTTTTTCCACAAGTGTAAAAACATGTCCTTTAAAAGACATTCAAATATATATGAATTGTAAATGAATTTTATTTTTATTACTGCTGAGGAGAAAATAAAGGAGAATGGGGGAGGAGGGGCTTGTTTCTCAATATAAGCATTTTGAACAGTCACCCTAAATTTAAATATATTACAATGTTTCAAAATTTATGAACATATTTTAAACATTTCATACTGCATGAAATGAAAGCTTTTATTTTTATTTAGTGAATTACTCTCCCCTAACTTAAGATATATAAAGTCCAGAGCTGTACCTCTGCAAAGTAAATATCTATTTAACCAGAGAGAAATAAAGCAAACAAACAACCTAGAAATTGTCTCCCAACTCTGAAATTCTGTGGGAAATTCAAGAGGTTCTGGTCTTCAAAATAACTAGACACAGTCTTGTCCTCTCTGGCCAGTCTTATAGATAGATACTGTCACATGGTAGATTTTGTTTCTGCCAATAAACAAGAGACAGTTTAAAAACAAAAGCCCAGGACAATATCCTTTCTTTGCTGAAGGTAGTGGTAAAGTTCAAGTAAAATGAAAACAGAATCTCACGCTTCAGGTGTATCATTTGATGTATTTTAAATATTAAGTGGTAATTCTGGACTCAGAACTTCATAGACTGAATTAGACATCAATTCAGAGCTTGGCAGTTTAATGGACATCCATAAAGAAGTCTTTCAGACACCTTATTCAGAGCACAGATTAAAGACCTAATACTTATCTCTGCTCTGGCACAGAGCACATTTATAGTGCTGAGAACCAAAATGAGCATTTTTCTAATTTCTCTTCATAGAGTCATCTTCTTTCCCCCTGTGTTACAGACCTGCTGTTGGCCAACAGTGATTGCAGATCACTCAAGAGGACCTGAAGGACAGACCACCCTCTTTTGCTTCAGCACTGGGGACTGTGACATCACAAGTGTAGATGAGATGAGATTACTCATTCAATTGTAATCCAACACACACACACACATGTAAAATGGCTATATTAATATATTTTATGTATATTAATACATATATAAAGCTTTCAGTAGACTCAGCTTGTTCACTCAGCCAGTAGAGTGTGACAGTAGATAACAAACAGCCAGGCTGCAAGAAATGAACCTCATCTTTCTATCACAATGAGATCTCATGCAAAGATTAGCATCAGCTTGGGGGCCACATTCAATAAATAGTAAACATTCCACTTCTAGCGCTGTGCAACCCTTCTTTCACGCTTGGAGAAGGAGTACCACTACTCAGAAGAAAAACAGAGTGCATAAACAAAGAATAGAAGAAATCAAAAATCAGAGGTTAAATTACAACTAAAACTAAAATTTTACTATAAGTATAATAACTAACAAATACTTCCAGCTTGATACCAAATTTCTGTTATAATCTTGGATATAGCATTCCCAACAAGGAGTAATCTGTGTAACCAAAAATGCTTTAATCAGAAGTATTTTAATATCCAGTAAAATATTTCCTTTACTGCTTTAAAATCAGAAATTGGAAAAGTTATCTTTTTACTTCATAGTTTTTTTGCCCTGTTATTACAATGAGAAAACTAACACAGAGTCATATATGCATGATGTAATCAGAGACATTTTAGGATTCAATCAATTCAATCATTCCCTAGCAGATAAGAACTTGCTGCTTTGAGCCTATTGCTTGACAACAGGAGATTAAATTGCTGCCTATAACTTTTTAAAATGTTAACACAAACATTGCAAGTCTATTGTAACCCTAATGAGGTTTCAATACCTGATGGATATAGGTGGTTCTTTAGAAATGAAATGAATAGTAAAAAAAAAAAAAAAAAAAAAGGCAACAAAAAACCCCAAACCAACTAAACAAAACCCAACAAAACCCAAACAAACAAACAAAAAAACAACAAACAAAAACCCCAAACAAACTAAAACAAACAAAGGAAAAACAAGGAAAATCCATAAAAAACACACAGCAAAAAACTCACCGCCACAAAAGAAACCCACAAACAATCATAAAATATTTCAACAGTATATTGATATGTGACAAAAACAGGTAATAAATTTCAGGATTGAATGTGTAATTTTTAATATGTGTGTATTTTTTAATATGTGTGAATGTATACAATTAACAAAAAAAAAAAAAAACAGTACGAAATGTCTCAAATCAAAATTAAGAATTCTACTTTTTTCATGGTATTTGTTGTTAAAGAGTTTGAAGCCCAGTGACTTTATTTAGTAAAATTCAGTGGGATGAGGTACTGGGGATGAGTGGGATGAGTTCTGATCATTTTCCATTGTATCCAGTGGGTCTTTAAATGGCAGCCATCTGGGATTAACTTTGCAAATGATGCCTTTTCATAGCAAAATCCTCTGAATACTACCAATCTTTTACACCAGCTAATTTTTTAATAGTATTTAGCCTTGCTGCCACTACCAAAATTCCAGAGAAAGTGGGAATTCTGTTTTTCAGAAAAGTAGATTCAACTAAAAGGCACCCTATATCTGTAGTATGCTGTTTCGTATTTATATTTTATTTAAGCATTACATTTTTTTCACCATCAAGGGTTTTTTTCCTATAATTACTGAGTTGGATAACTCTAAGAAACTGTGGTATAGCTGCTGAAATTCTAAAGGCTCTCTCTGTTCCAATGCTTTTCAAAGCCGTAAATGCAAAACACAATTTAAATGTGACATCTGGTAGAGTTATTAAATGTAGCAGCTGCTGAGGAAACATAAAAGGATTCTTCTTTTAAATAGAAAACAAGCTGACATTTTACAAACATTTATTCACCATTTCAGCTACTGCTGTACATTAGAGAAGACTAAAATTATCAGAAAGAATTTGAATGATCTGCAAAACAAGAGTATCTACTAAATTACAAAGCTGCAGATGTTTCAGCATTTATTTCTCTTTAAACCCTCTGCTTTCATACATTTCCAGGTCAAATATTCAGTACATATCTTTTTTTCCTTCTATTAATTTTCAACTGCGTATTCCATTCCATAGCATGTATGATATTTTGTTACCTTACCCTGAAACCATGTCTCAGCCAGATCACAGAGATGCAATATAATTACTGTCCCATTATAACAGTTTTTCTTTGATTCCTCCACCTCTTTTCTCTAAGTCGTAGCTCCTTGAACTTCAGGTGTCTGATTTGCATGATCACAGCAGTCTTTGTTGTGAACCCAATCATTACTTTTACTGCATGCATATCTTTAACCAGGCATGCCTAATTGGTGTGGAATAAAGTCTTTTCACTACCAGAATATATCACACATCATTTTACAACTAGCATATGCTAGCATATGGTATGTGCAGTTTGGTTTCAGGCGCAGTCAAAACAGAAAATTACCAATAAACAAACCTAACCCTCTTTACACAAAAACCATCTTTTAAAATTTATGCGTCTTATTAGAAACCCCCTATCCTCAGAGCAAAACTTTCCTCTCAGGAGGGAGTGGAGTTACTTTCGTGGGGTGTTTTTCCTTTGTTTTTTGTCCTATGGTCTTGAATTTGCCTTCTGTTATATTGTACTTACCTTTCCTTACAAAGTTGTTTATTTCTAATTTTATTTGTCCAATAGTAATTTAAGGGTTTTGGAAAGACAAAATATATAAAAACTATATTAAGAAAGAAAGAAATGCAAAAACAAAGAGTAAAGGGTGCATTCCTTTTTTCAAAGGAAATTTCAATTGACTTGTGAAGAATGATATCTTGGTCACCTTGATCTGAGAACTCATTCTCAAACAATTTCTTTCACACTAATGATGAGCATGTTCTTATTGATGTTATACAGCACCAAATGAGTCACAGTTTATTCAGTTCTAAAGGGCCCCCAGTAATAAAGCTGATAGAAGTATCAAACAGAAATACATGGCTTAAAATGCTTGCTGGTAGTGCAGTGATTGGATTAGAGCTGTTCTCAATTCTGGAAAATAATAGCGACAAAAAAAAAAAAAAAGAAAAGAAACAAAGATTACACAGTGGGTTGTGGGGTTTCTTTGGGTTTTTTGGTTGGTTGGGTTTTGTTTTTATTTGTTTGTTTGGTTGCATTTTTTAATAAAAATTGAAGTTTGATGTAGATTTTACAATGGGTAGAGCTCAGACCAACTGGGACAAAAAGGTCTACAAAAAGAAAAAGAGAAATTAAAAGAAACACATCTAGAATGGGTTTCTAGACTCCATTGAAATATGCAGATTTTTCTTTGGAAAGATTAAATGTATTTTATTTTCATTGCCAAGTATTCATATTAATTCACATGCTAGTAATTTACTTTGAAGTCCAAGGCCTAAATTCTAGTTCCAAGGCCAATTTTTCATACCAGACATAGAATCACAGAATAGCCTGGGTTGGAATGGACTTTAAAGAGCATCTTGTTCCAATCCTTCTGCAATGGGCGGGAACAGTTTCCTCTTGACCAGATTATGCAGAGCTCCATCCAACCTGTCCATGAACACTTCCAGGAATGAGGCATCCACAGCTTGTCTGGGTAACCTGTTCCAGTGCCTCACCACCCTCACAGTAAAGAATTTCTTCCTAATATCTAATCTAAACCTCTTCTCAGATTGAAGCCATTCCCTCTTGTCCTGTCACTACATGCTCTTGTAAAAAACAACTCTCCAGCCCTCTTGGTGGCTCCCTTCAGGTACTAAAAGGCTAAAATTAGGTCATCCTGCAGTCTTCTCATTTCTAGGCTGACATTTTCTTTCACATGTGCAAAAGAAAAACTTTATTGAGTCCTGTGAGTACTGAAAAACTCAAGCTGCTGCATGAACTTTCTGTTCTATGAAAAAGCTGGTTTGGCAACCACTCCCAAACACTCACTCCCATTTCTTTTCTTGCCTTCAGCCAACCTCTTCTTACTGTGCCAATGCAACTGTTTATTTAGGTGGCTTCACCAGAAACTGAATCATTGAAATACTCATGGTTATAAATCATTCATGTCACAACAGAGTCAGAAATGAACTTTTAAATCCCCTTTCTGCTGTCTCACACCCAGCTTTGAACAGCAGTCATGCGAAAGATGGGCCAGCCATCAGCCCTGCTGATCAATTAAATCAACAATCACATGGTAGACACAGGCTATAATTTTACCAAGATTTATGGGATGAAAGGAAACTTTTCAGTTCCCACGGACATTTCTCATATGCACAGACCTAAAAGAACTTTAAATTGTGGAGCAAAAGTTCAGTGAAGCTTGGATGCTTAGTTCTGAAATATATTTATTCTGATGCTTCAGACACTCATAACATTTCTAATCATTAAACTTTCCTGCATGACTAAATGCTTTTTTTATAAATTTTCCTATGCCTGTTTACACTTGCAAGGATCTTAACTGGATAATATAGCAAGAATCATAATCTTATTTACCATTTATGTCAAAGAAATAACTAATTCTCATAGAAGTTATGTGTCCAAGAAATCCCACACTATACTATTTCAGTCATCCAGGAAAGTTTTAGGGTTTATGACATTAAAACCCCAACCTAGAAAATTTCCCTTTTGCTATAATTGAACTACTTGACGTTTATTTTTGCCCTAAGAAATTATTGAAAAAAACACAACTGACCAACCAAAGAAACAAGCAAACAAAACTTGGATAACACTTGAAAGCAAATCTAGTGTAATAGTGCTTTGTACTAGTTTAATTTTACTGTACTGGAATGCCACAGAAAGGGCTTCATTTTGTTACAAGATAATCAAAACTGTAGGAAAACACCAGCATTTCATACACAGTGAATTTTACCATATCATAGAATTACGACCAGATTTCTGTTTTCATCCTGCTATATGCTTTAACAAAGATAGGCCAGTTTAAAATGTTTTGTTTTCTCCTTTCATTGTTCCTCTCCTTGAAGCAGTGCTTTAAAAAATTGATCATATTTGACAGCTGAGGATGATACTGAGGACTGTGCTGACCAGTGTGGTCCCGGGGTTTCTCTACATCCCCCTTCAACAGTTCTTGCACTATATTTATGTGACTCTGTTGTGCTGTCTGAGGCAAAGATCATTTTTTCACTACAGAAGTGAAGGATTGTTAACAGCAGAGAAATCTCAAAGTCCTAGTACCCTGCAATTAAAAGGAAACCAACAGTCATGTTGATTATGATGAAGAATTGCTGGATGGGGTTTGAAATCACTGAATCTACCACAAACCTATTTTTGGAGTTGTGAAATTTATGCTGTATGGATTTATACACTTCTCTTCATCTCTCTGAATATAATGTAAATCTGAATGAAGTCTAGTGCCTTCTAATTCCTATATGAAGGAAGAATTAAGTAGGATATTAGAAGATATCATTAGATTCCCTTACCCATGAAAGCATCTAAAGCATTTTGTAAAGCTTTAGATAAAACTTTAAAATTATTAAGAATTCCTAAACAAATTAAGGACATCAAAAGTTCTGGTTTTCAAAGAGCTTCCTGTATCAAAGTTGTTCCGTTCTAATTTTGGAAAAAAAAAAAGTTACTAAGATCTTTATGCTGGAAGATACATTTAAAAACCTTCAGTGAATAAAACATGTCCTTTTACATTCTCGTAAAATGATCATTTTTTGCAGCTGCCAAAAGTAATTTCAAATGGAAAATTGAAATATTTTATTTAATTTAAGTTATGCAGTTTCTTCAAATAGATACCTCAACTAATTTGTTAAGGACGACATTTTTGTATCAGCTGTTCTCTTGGAAAATTCTTCAACTAAAGTTTCAACAGAAAGCCTTAAGATATTTAATAAAATTTTCCTATCAAATTTAAAGTGTTAAACTTGCATAGATATCTGCTGCATTCCCAATGTATCCTAACTTTTCACTTTCAATCTTCTGCAGCTTTTATTAAAGCCTGTATAGTAACTATATAAAGACTATACAGGATTATCTAAAGGATTACACTAAAATTTGGGTTTATATTTTTGAATGAGAGATGACAATGAAACATAGTTTCTCAAAGTGTTCAAATTAAATTTTAAGAGCAGTCACAGAGATAGCAAAAAACCAACTCCAAACCCCAAACTTGTTTTTCCATTCAGACTCTTCAATCTTCAGAATGGTCCCTGGAGCCCTTTGTATCATCAGTGTGTTTATGTTGGATATCCATATAGTAAATAATGGCAGTAGTGGCAATGGATTCCTGCTTTTATGAAAACTGAAAATCATTCCAGTCAGATGCCTCTAAACAAATCTAAGCAAAATTACTTTGGGGACCATCCATTCAGATGGAAGTGATTTACAGCAGAAACCTGCCAATGAAGCAAGGAAATTCTGCACAGGAAAGTCACAAGTTGCAACAATACTTTACAGACTTGAAAAAAATCTAGTTTGAAAAATAATTGGGAGAAGTAAACATTTTTCTAAGGTCCATAACTAGAGATTGAAATTGTTCCTATGAAGAAGAGGAGAAAACAAAAAAAGAACTTGTCATACATGTATATGACAAGTTTCTTTTGTATTCTCCTCTTTTAAGGAGTATTGAGTGCTATAGAGGTCTCACCTACTAAACAAAAAACTCCACATATTGATGTTTCAATCTGAGGATAATTGAGCATTTGTTTACTAACATTATTTATTTATCTTTTTATAAAATGCACACTCCTTATATTTGAAGGTGGTCTTGCCCCCTAAATGGTCTCAAATAACAAGAAGATGGCATAAAATGACTACTATTGCTCTACTATATAAAATATGAAACATCATATAACACTTGCACAATACTATGAAATTATTAAATTTACTAAGAGAGTACTGCAAAAAATAGCAGGTTCATGAATTAGAAAGTTCTTTCATGATTTGGGTGCCTGTAAAGCAGCTGGTTCTTTGAGTCTTCTCCTAACTTCAATGTTTATATAATCTTAGTATATGTCTGTGTGCTGGGAACACCATGGCCTGATAATCCTTTCAAGGAGGAAACTCAAATATTACAGTATTGAAATCTAAACAAATATTTTAATGAAAATGATGGCATGATGAAGTTAAGCACATAGCATTACTGAGAGACAGGCTAGCACACCAGATTTTACACGTATGTATGCAAGTAGATGTCACTGGATCACTCATGCTTTAGTCAAAAGTGCCCCCAAGTGTATCAATGAGCCATTTTTCATTCTTCATCATACACCAAGTTTACCTTCTGGAGAATACTTTAGAAAGTGCAGATCAAGCTGTTATATCCCACAGGCTTAGGAAAGCTCCATGTCTCAGAGGGAGTCTCTCTCTATGGCCAAGGGAAAGTCTGGGAAATACAGTGAAGTCAGGAGAAGTGGGGACAATTGCAGTTATAGTCTCCCTGCTGGACATTCAAATCAAAACCAAATCAAAAATCAGGAAGCCAACAGAGCAAAGACAATCCAGGTTTGTTGGGTCCAGGCAAACAGCCTAACTGAACATCAGCTACTCACTTTTCCCATTGACCATTAAATTCTTTTCTCTACAGGCTCACAGATGAAGTAGAAGAGTTAGTGAATATCCTCATTTGCAAGATTCTCTAGATCTGTAGCTTGGGCAAAGTTTGAAGAGAAAATATATATGTACAGTCAATTTCCCACAGTAGGAAAATGAGCTCTCCTAGTATCACTCCTAGTGAGAAAACTTCATGGCACCATTTTTTTAAGCAACATTGTGAAAACAATACAAAAAGAAATAAATGAGACCTTACCAGCATTTTAGAGAAAGGGAGTGTATTTACAGATAAATTTAAGACTTTCATCCTTGTATTTAATGGTGTGCTGTGTTTTCTGAACTCTCTGACCTTTTTCTTCCATACCAAATAACTCAATTAAGGCAAACCCAGGACACATAGCCAGGTTTTGGTAGCCTGGGGGCTATAGGGTTGGCTTTTGTGAGAAAGTGCCAGAAGCTTCCTCCATGCCCAGCAGAGCCAGTGCCAGCTGCCTCAAAGATGGACATGTCACTGGCCAAGGCTGGAACAATAAGAAATTATGGTAATGTCTGGGATAACATATTTAAGAAGGAAAACAAAAAATAAAAAAAGAGTATTCCATACATGTAGTTGCACCCAAAGAACAGGGTGAGAATAAATACAAGAAACAACTCTGCAGACACTAAGGTCACTGGAGAAGGAAGGGAGGAGGTGCTTCAGGCACTGGAGCTGAGATTCCCCTGCAGCCCATGGTGCAGCCGATGGTGAAGCATGTGTGACCTGCAGCCCATGAAGGACGACTGGGATACAAAGATCTACCTGCAGCTCCTGGAGGAGCCCCACACTGAAGCAGGTGGATTCCTGAGAGGAGTCTATGATCCTGTGAAAAGTCTGTGCTGGAGAAGGATCGTGGAAGGGCCTGTGGACCCACAGGGAGAGGAGCCTACACTGGAGCAGGTTTCCTGGTAGGAATTGTGACCCTGTAAGGAACCCACCTCAGAGCGGCCTGAAAGGCTGCACCTTGTGGAAGAGTGACCCACATTGCAGTCGCTCATGGAGAACCATTGCCTGTGGGATGGGCTCACATTGATGCAATTCATGGGGAACTGTTAGAAAATGTTAAACCATCCCTGTCCTACTAAAGAATTAATTAAGGAAAGGTGTGATATACATTGACTTGTCAATTTGAAATTTGAAAATTTTCTCATGCTTTGGGAGATTAAATCAACACATGGTTTTGAAAGCAAATTATCTTTCTATTAAAGTAATTACAACAATATAAATTCACTGTACAGCTGAAAAATTCTTTGTGTATCATTGCAACTTACTTAGGAAGTGCCTCAAACTTCTAATGGTTCATATTTGTAGAATTAATAGAAACATAGAAATACTTTAAATATTAGAAATATTTAGAAAGTGACCATCAGGACAAACTGAGACTTCATCTGTTCCAAACTCTAACTCTTTCAGTCAGAAAACTCAGATATTAAACTACTAAAGCAATACAGAGAATAGTGTGATTCTGCAGATCAGTGACTTAGTAGGTAAGGGGATATATCAACCTGTGACTATTTCAGGACCTATTATTAAAACAAAGAGTATCTCATCAGCTATAGTTATTTATTTTATCCTGTCTTCATCTGAACTCTGATATATAGCAGACATGACAGTGTCATGGTTGAATCCCAGACAGCAACTCGGCACAACACAGCTGCTCGCCCACTCACCACCCCCACTGGGATAGCAGGAAGAATTGACAAAAATAGTAAAATTTGTGGGTTGAGATAAAGACAGTTTAATAGATAAAGCAAAAGCCATAGACACAAACAAAGTAACATAAGAAATTCATTCACCGCTTACAAGAATATATGATATGATATTATACTATATTATATTATATTATATTATACTATACTATATTATATTATATTATACTATACTATATTATATTATATTATACTATATTATACTATATTATACTATATTATACTATATTATACTAAAACTATACTAAAACTATACTAAAGAAAGAGAAGGATACAGACAGAAGGTTTAACAAGAATGAATAATAAAAACTCCTGTGATTGGCCATTAAGTTAAAACAACTCACATGTTAGATAAACAATCTCCAGAGCACATTCCAGAGCAGCAAACACAGGAGAAGCTGAGGCTTCTCAGCTTCCCAGGAGAAAATCCTGGACAAAGAGGATTTTTCAGAAAATATGACAGTGACAACTTCCCACTGCCAGGAAGGTGTTCAGCCACCTCCCGAGCAGCAGGGCTCTGTCACATGTAGCAGTGACTTAGGGAGACCAATGCCATCACTCGAAAAGTTGTCCCTTCCTTCTTCTTCCTGCAGCTGAGTATGACACCATGTAGTATGGAGCATCCTTGTGGTCAGCTGGGGTCAGCTGTCCTGGCTGTGTCCTCTCCCAGTGTCCTTGCTGGTCAGGTGTGATGAGGACCAGAAAAGGCTGTGACTGTGTAAGAACTGCTCAGCAAAAATGAAAACATTCCTGTGTTATCAGCACTATTTTCAGCACAAACACAAAACACAGCCCCATATGACCTATTCAGAGGAAAATTAACTCTATCCAAATCATAACCAGCACAGAGTGCAAACTTCTTCAAGACAAAGAAAAATTTTAAAATATTCTATTTCCTGCCTCAGAGTTCCATTTTTTTACCCCCTTTGGGTGCAGTGATGTTTGCTCACTTTTTCAAATGCTGTAACTTACTGCATTCAGGTCAGGATATAAGCCTGTTCACATTTTCGTTTGAATGGTTTTGCACTGCTCAGCTCAACATTCTGAGCAAATTTCATTCTCGACCAAACTACTTAAGAAGCTGAGGTACCCTATGTAGAAAAATAAAGAAAAAAAAAATCTCCAAAATTTATTTATTGTAATACTTAGCTCCTGGGCATCAGACTTTATTGGATCTAGGCTTAGCTCACTTTTTTTCATTTTACTATTAGTTTTTTCTAATAAAGCACTTGAGATGTCTGCCAAGTGTTAATGATGAAATCAGCATTTTGATCACGTCTGTAGGCCTTTTTAAGGCATAAGTCAAAAAACAAATTATGGATTGAAATGCTCTGACAGCATTATGTAATATCAGACAATGCTAGCTGTCCCTTTTGTCTTTATTGCCTGAAAATCCAGTTACTGCAGATGCTATTTTCCTCAAGCATCCCTTTAGAGGAAGATGAATTCTACATTTTCCCTGCATGTTGGGGAACTTGATTCATTCCATCAAGCACTCTTTTTAGATTTACTCTTTATTTGACCTTGAAAATATTAATCCATGATTGGATGCATGGATTGACTGCATATTGCTTACAAGGTTCTGAAAGTCAGAAAAACAAATTCCTCTTAACTTAACAGATCATCTTTCCACTTATCTCTTCTTCTATTTAGGTACTTCACATGACTGGAAGAATCTAATATGATTTATGAAAAAAAAAAGCCCTATAACTAGTTTTGAGAAAAAAAATTAAAACATAATTAATTTTTATTTTTCTAATAAGAGTCAGAAGCCAGATTCATGCTGTAAATGAGCATTAGTTGAAAGCAAACCCCAGGACTTCCAATTGTTCCAGCTGCTTGTTCCTTCAGATGTTTTTCTTCCTCCATTTACAATAATTTTTCCACTGGGTCTTATTAAATGTATGAAATCTTCTGACCAAGAAACCCACCTGTCTTCTTCTCTTCAGGACACAGTTTTCATTTGACAGCTCTTCAATGAATGATAATTGCATATTGCATGGGGTGCCAGAAGGGGCAATTTAACTCACTGGTGTGTAGTTAAGAGGTAAAATGTATAGATCCTGTGTTTTGCACATTCTCAAATGTTTCTGTATTCACAAGTGATTCCAGTCCAGAATGCTGAAGATTCTTCCTTGACATGTACATGTTTGTTTGCATATTTATATTATGATATTTTGATGTCACTGCTTAGGTTCTGGAAACTGATTCCCAAGGGACACTTACAAGGCACAGGCAATGTTCAGTTATTCCCCTGCTCCAGTATGGGGTTCCTACTACAGAAGACAGCCCTCCACGAGTTTCTCCCATGAGAGTCCTTTCCATGGGATGCAGTTAACAAAGCAGAGTGGGCCCTTTCCACGGGCGTCACAAGTCCTGCCAGGATCCTGCTCAAGCACAGGGTCTTCTCTCCACAGAGCCGCACGTCCTGCCAGGATGCTGTTCCAGGGCAGGCTTCCCATGGAGTTATAGACTCCATCAAGCATCTACCTGCTCCAGAGGGAGTCCTCCACAGGATGTAGGTGGATCTTTGCTCCACTATGTATTTCTGTGAGCTGCAGGGGCACAGCTGCTTCACCATGGGCTGCCCCATGGGCTGCAGGGGAAGCTCTGCTCTGGCTTCTGCAGCCCTCCTACCCCTCCTCCTTCACTGACCCTGGTGTATCTGCAGATCTGTTTCTCCCACCTATTCTCACTCCTCTCTGTATTCTCCAGAGGCTTTTAGTCTTACACAACAGGTTTTTCCCCTTCTTAAATACATCATCCCAGAAGTACTACCACTGTTACTGATGAGTTTAGCCTTAGCCAGCGGTTTGTCCATCTTGGAGCTGCTTGGCATTGGCTGTGTTGGACATGGAGGAAGTTTCTGGAAGCTTCTCACAGAAGCCACCTATAGACCCTTCCCCAGTACCATAACTTTGTAACACAAACCCAAACAGCAAGGCAGTGGGATAAAATCATTAAGTAGATGTTTTAAATATACATATCTTTTACTAATTATGGGCTGGTAGTCCCTTTATTAAAACATATATTTTAAACTAAGCAATCACTCTCTTGAAGGCCTACTTGATTCCATAATCTCAATTAAAGACAAAGATGAATTTGGGGAAAGGAAAATAGTAGTCTTAACTGGGAAATGAAATAGTATCACTGATGTAAAACTACACAAAATTTTCCCCATATTTTTAGATAATAGCAGTACAATATTGCGAAAATTCTCTCCTCTCAAAACTTTAGAGATTAAAAATAAAGTATATTCAAATAATTTTTTTTAAGTTGTTTCAAAACGCACCTAAAACAACAATAAAGGTTTCATCACAGAAATAGTATCTTGGAGCTTTTCCCTTATTTACTTTTCCCTCTATGATGGAAAATATAGAGGAACCAGCAACTGTACATTACTTCAGCCTCCTGGCAGTAGAAATTTTTCCAAAGCTCATGTGCAAATTCTGAGGATCGAGTTATGCCATGCAAAAAGAACCGTAAGCTCCTTTAAGTTTTTTAATAAAATTAGAGCAAGGTTATTACTGAACCTGTGTTATGGGAGAAAAATAAGGTGCTTTGCTGCTGGAAATTCTTCAGTCAATCAGTTTCGGGCCTGAAGTCCATTCTGATTTCCCATTTCCCACAGAATGTATGAGAAACTCAAAAGTATTAAGGAAGTATATTAGTATATTGGAAAAGCACTTTAAATTGGCTAGGAGCCTAGAATTCTACATCCTCTAGAGGTCAAGTCTTCCAGTACATCATGAAAAATGCCTGGGAATAGTTTAAAGCTTGTTACAATGCAATACTTTAAAAATGAGAAATCATTTCATAAGAAAAGGACAACATTACAATTTTATGTTTTGCTAATGTTGCAGAAGATATTCAAATGCTAGTCAGTTAAGGAAATTAAATTATTTGTTAGCTGAATGGATGTGTACAATTCTAAGACTGCAAAAATACAATTGCTTTATCATTTCATCTGTATTTAATATCCATAGCTTAGTGAAAAAAGACCAACCATAAATGTAAAACTAAGGCTAATGTGTTAGTAGAGTGTGTATTTGAAAGGAGGACCAGAATGACTGCATGTCTCTGATATTCTGTCTTTATGCATTACATGAAATCAATTCACCCTAAAAAAAATAAAATATGCCCAACCCTCTAATGACAGAAAAAGTGCAGATGAATTTTTCTTACAATAAAAATATGATCTGAAAAACAGCCTCACAATAGCAAGTCTGACAAAGTTAATGTCCCTGTGGCTGTTTTTCTTTCATTACATAATGAGCTTTAAATGCAAATATGCAGAAATATAACATTATTTTTAACATCTTCTGCCAGAAGAAATAGGAATTTATTTACTACTCAGTGCTCACAGGTAATTTTCCTTGTCTACAGGCATCTTCAATGTCAGAGTAAGATGCTGTATATGGAAAAGCGTGTTTGCTTGAGGGAATGTTGGAAACAGATCATCATGCAACCCCTTTATACTTTTATGTTTTGTCCTTCATATGACATAGATGGAAACAGAATTATTTTTTGTTCCAGCAATAATGTTCTTCCTTGTTGGAAGAAAATAGTATTTTTTCAACACAACAGCACATCTGTCTGAAGCAATTAAAAAAATTTGAATGACTAAGCTGTAGTATCTCATAATGGTCACTCTGAACTGAGACCATTAGTGTGTTTTATTTGCATTTCTTTAGGACCATGTATAGCCATTTTTCAGCTTTTTTATCCATTCAAGAGAAGATATCTAACTGCCAAATGTAAAGAACATTTGAACAAGACCTAACCTTGAAGATGCAATCTGAGCCTGAATTTAAACAAAAATGATTGCATATAAGGTAGACTGATCTAACTCACTTACACAAAAAATAGACTATTTAATATTCATTGTATA
>NW_005054350.1:1017915-1029192 GCF_000277835.1 Geospiza fortis | reverse complement strand
TGCTGAGAGAAAATTATTTTTTCTGCTATCTTGATGAGAAATGCAAATAACGATGTATAATTTTTGTGATAAGCATATATAAAGACCAGAATTTAAAAGATTTTATTTTTGTTATTCAAGAAGCTGCAACACGAAGCTGTAAATCTATCATCTCTCATCATCATTAGATTTCAAATTATAGTCAAAAGAGAGATAGGACGGCTGCTAATGGTACATATTTTTTAATGAGCAATGGTCAATTTTAATGTTTTAATGAGTTTTTTTTTATATATTAAATAACACTATCAGGTTGACTGGCGGTATCATGCTGATTGGTGAAGTTCCAGGCAGTGTCACAGAGAAGGACTGATATACACATTAGCATGATCAGCAGTGTCACATACAGAGGGACTAATAAGGGGTATGTCTCAGTGTGAACACTTAGATTGTTCATAATTAGGTGAGATTCTATTTTCTGTGGCATTTTCTGCTTTAAAAAGAAGCATTTATTATAAAATATTCTAAACATTCTTGTTTACTTTCAAATACTTTAATGCCAACTAATCAGCAGGGGTCTTTTTTATGGTGAATAACCTTTTTCCTTTCTGGACTTTTTTAATCTACATTCACATTTTCTATTTTCTTCCAGAGGAAAACCACTGATTGAGGCATCAAATAAGCTAATCAAAAAGAAGAAAATCTTGCCATGTTTAAGTAGCTTGAGTGATATACAAGTTAGAATTTCACTGCTACTCCTTCTGAGTAATTCCATCAGTAGGCAATTTCAGAAATGATTAAGAGAGGGGTCTTAAAATATTTGTCACAGAATAACAGGCTGAATCATTACTGTTCTTTTTAACTCTTCCCTTCCAGTATTTTATCACACTACAGTGCAGTCCAAAAGTTCATGCAAGTTTATAATAACATCATAGCCCTAGTACTTGCTAGGACAGACTGCAGACTAATTCTGAGATGTTGTACTCAAGGCATGGCACAATTTTCCCAAGGTTATATTCTAGCCAAGAGTGGAATCTCCAACAGAAAGCTGCATCTTTCAAAACCAAATCAGGTTTTTCACCACATGTGTTCTGCAATACCTCTTAGAAATAGAAATTATTATCTTTAAATAACAGCAGCACCAGTTGAGAGAAACAAAATGATTGCAAAGAAGGGTCCTAAAAAATGAAGAAAGGAAAATAAAATAAAATTTATATCAGTGACAATGAGAGGTTTTGACTACACATTCTTTTTTTTTCTCTAGACAAACACAGCAACTAGCACTCAAATATTTACCCTTTTTTCTCTCTTTTATTAGATTATTTCAAGCTTCAAATAAACATTTTCCTAAATTAATCTGGACTTTCTTCTGCCAGTTCTAATCAAAGAAGATGACTCTAAAAATTCTGGAATATTTTAATGAAGGGAAAATGTCTACAGCAAAGCCCTCAAGATTTCTGAGAGATCATTTCAGTCTTAGAAAGTGATAAGAATAGTGAGAAAGGATTACAAAAAAGCCATCTGAAATCAGATTTTAGGGAAATGTAAACCAGAATATATTCTATTTTAGTATTGCCTTAATGCTTATATCTAGAATGTTCATGTTTAATATAAAATTGAAATGTTAAACCACATAACAAAAATCATCAAACCTCTTTCTGTTGATAGTCAAAAGAAAAGAGTTCAGATTTTGGTGTAATCTTTCTTTTCAACATGGATACTCTGTTAGAAAGAAATCACATTGATTATCATCAACGCATTATATTCTGGATTAAAATTTTTTGGGTTTAGTTTCCTATCTGAAAAATACTTTTAATCAATCTAAGTTTATTAATGAATAGTAGAAACTGAATAAAGG
The DNA here is from genome assembly GCF_000277835.1 of Geospiza fortis. Classification (NCBI taxonomy): domain Eukaryota; kingdom Metazoa; phylum Chordata; class Aves; order Passeriformes; family Thraupidae; genus Geospiza; species Geospiza fortis. The sequence continues at coordinate 1,027,358 of NW_005054350.1, read as the reverse complement.
CTAAGTATATAATAGAAATCAGATACAAGAGCCTTTCATCATTATAATGATGCTTTATTTAGAAATCTATCTTTAGTACTGCTGTATCAAAGTCCCCAGGCAAAGCTGATATGAAAATTTACTTGGGATGAACAGAATTTCCATCTAATGTCTGGAAATCAGCTAGAGAACATTTATGCTCAGGGCCCACATGTTATCTGAGAGCTGAGATGAAAAGCAAGTAAGTCCAGGCTCATCACCTGAAAAAAAAAAAATGCCATCATTTTTCTTAGATGAGAGATGCTTGAAATGGAAGCTAAAAATACATCCATGCAATCAATTTACAACACAGGTGAAAAACACATTTTACATCTAAGTGTATAAGAGAAATCTGTTTTCTTCTTAAGGAATTAAAAATAAGTAAGAAACTATTGTTTCCTGATGGAAGCAAGAATAAAATAGAAAAAAAATAGAGGTTAATAAAGGAAAATTTTTATATATATATACATATGTATGTTTTGCAGTTGAGTTAGTGGAAGCATATAATAATTCTGCACAATTTTACTGAAATCCTACTTCTATATTGGTATAAGAAATCTACTTAATGCAAATTGGAATTTATAAATTGCTAAATCATGCATGACAATATTACAGAATTGAAAATTTATAGAGATTAAAAAAGTCAGTTCTGGTTTTCAGCCTTGGTGCTTTCACCATATAGTATGAAAGCCATAAAAATTGCTCACACAATGAAAAGAGAAATCCACTGAAATAAAGATTCTGCTGAGAGCAGAAACCCTTAAAAACATTCTTATTTTTCCAACATTCCTCTCAGGTTTAAACCAGCATACCCAGTTCTGCCTTGATTTTATCTGATAAAGTAATTTTTTTAAGGATATTGTAATGTTATCATTTTACAATCAGGATAAGACTATTAGCCAATATTTCAAATGTGATCTTTTAGGAAATGCAGCAACATGTGTAGGAAACAAATGCCAAGAACCATATGTACAAGACTTAAGTAATTCATTTAATGCACTTAGTTTTATTTATTCAATATAGACTTGAAATTTATTTACAGACAGGAATTATATTTGGGTTTCCTTAGCAGCATTATTCATATAGGAGAGGCTACTCCATTGGTGTTCTAGGTGGGCTGCACTTTTGAATCTTATTTTCCAAACATCTCTGACTTGATGTCCATTGATTTGTGATTCCTTATGGATAAAAAGAAACTGAAAGATGCACTGCAGGAGTCCGTCTTAATAGACTGTACATGCAAAAGGGTATTTAAACTGAAACTAATCCGAATTTTAAAACCCTGAAATGCCTACATAACAAATTCAAGGAACAGCACTCAACTAATGTGAAAGAGAGACACAATTTCCAGTTCAAATTTGAACTTTTTTTCTTGAATCCTGAATTTTCTTATTCCATCTCTGTGGTTCACATTATGCAAACTGAGACATATAAACAGGTTTCCTTTCAGAGGAAAGTAAACTGGAAGATACACTACAGGAATTAATTTATTGTACTTCAACTCCTGGTAAAAACAGTGGGCCCAATAGGGACTGTGAATTTTGGATCCTCAACACCAACAGCTTCACTCTACAGTTTTGCTGTTACTCTCCAATATTATTATAAGGGTGCAGTCAGTCACAAATATCCCTTTCTTTTATTCTTTAGAACCAGATCTCACCTCTGCCCTCTACTACCACAGATCACAGAATCAAATAGGCTGGAAAAAACCTTTGAGATCAAGTCCAACCTATGACCAAATACAACCAACCAATGTCAATTAAAGCCTGGCACTAAGTGACAGATCCTGTATTTTCTTGATGCCATCAGAATTACCTGAGGTTTTTAGCTTCTTATTAACACTCAATTCAAAAATTCAAGTTTAGAGATTACAGAGAGAAGCAAACAAAAATAAGTATGCACTGACACCACATAAACACACAATTTTGCTTTTGGCATTAAGCGTAAGTGATTACCAACTTTTCCACAGCCAGAAATCTCCAGTCTTTCAATTACTTCTCCTTTTGAAAGCTTAATCAGAACATCTTTTTTTTACTTACTTCTAGTCATGTTTAAAAAAATAAAACCAAACCCATCAAAAGATAATGCTTTCAGAATGCTAAAAATGAAAGATGAAGTCAAGATGAAGTGGCATCTGAGTAAAGAGGTGACATCAGCCCCTAAAAGCAGGTACCACTATACATAGAACATTTCAGTTTACTTTTTTGCAAATAAATGTAAATAATAACTTCGATTTCAGCTATATCAAGTGCCTTCTGCCTGCTTGAAGCCTTTATTTAACCTTTTCCAAAAGAAACCTTTTGCCCTCTAGGTTTTGGGCTTATAGGATGCTCTCTGGAATTATATGGGAATACTTTTTTCCCAGATGCCTGGTTTGTTACATTGATACAAATGCAAAGCAATTTCTATCCTCACTGACTTTTAGCATTGATAACACCTCCTTATTTTACACTCTTAGACAGCAGTTTTATTTTATATTTGTGTTCTTAATGATGAATTGGACAATTACCTCCTGAACAATTTGTATCATTTTGGTCCTAATTCCCATTCCAGAAAAGCAAGGTCAAGCACTAACCCTCGAATAATGAAAAGAAACAGCTGAGGATGAAAGTCCATTTGAAAGCACAAACCTTAGGCTAACATATTCGTTTCCCCTCAAAGGAAGTTTTATGGGTTTGAAAATTGCTGCGTAGCAGTGTCTAGTTGCTTGTAAATCCAAGCCTCAGAGACAAGGCATGTCAAAGAAAAGGAATTTCCAATATGGGGACAATAAGTAGATGTCAGGCTGTGCCTTTTTTTTTTTTCCTCAGATATATTTCTAAAAGAAGATAAATTCTTTGAAGTTTAGGCTGATTTGAAAAATTAAGCTGTCAAAGTTCAAACTGCTACTTAATTTTGCAAACCTCACTGTTGCATAACCTCAAATACTTTGATCTTTTTTAGCTGCTTTACACTGGGACTTTGAGATTCTACTTCTTTTTATATAACTAAAATGTCACATAAAAGTGCATGTTTAAAAATGGGTTTTTTTCCAAATTGCATACATACAAAAGTATGGGAAAAGTCTACATTTCCACAATTTAACGTTTTGCCCATTTTTTTAATGTGTGGGTGTTTGTGCTCTGAATTTCGCCCTTTTTGAGTGTTCTTCACACTACTTAAGAAAACCACATTAAGGGCTGCTCTTTCAGACAAATTGGTGTCCTGCTGTCCCAATGCATATTTTCAATTGGATGCTCTGTGCTCCATGCACTCAAATAGAATGTTCCTAATTGCATTGTGCCCCTCATTATTAACTCTCTGCATAATTGTCTAATAGTGAAGGGAATATTTTGCCACTAAAGTGGCTGTGCATTACTGCTATGTTGTTGTGCACAATTAAACAGCTGTTGCATAAGGAATGTTGCAAAGGTGACTGCATTTTATTATGCTCAGTGAATACATTTTGTTGTATGCATCTATGATAAGGACAACCATGAGACAAATTGTGTTCATCGTGTGTGTCTCCTAACCTTCACTCTGCCCACCAATCCATCTCCTTAGAGCTACGTCTAGTTTATGTGAACTTTCTAACAAGCCTCAAAAAAATCTTTTGGAGAGGTAGTCCTGTGCACAAAAACATCCTTTCCATCCATAGTCTTACGTGAGAAGAATACCAGATAGGCAAAATTCAGATGCTTTTCAATCTACTTTCTGAAACCACACTAAACCAAAATAAAAACACACACAAAAAGCAAACAAACAAAAAAACTCCATGCAACCAAACACAGAATGATGACATAAATCAAATTATATGTAGCTTATCGTGGTGGAAACATTTCTTCCCTTACTGATTTTTGTCAGAAAGAAACATTTCATATGACATGAAAAATCTAAACAAATACAACAAATACACCTGGAAATTCTGTGAGGAATGAAAAACACACAGATTTTTGTAGAAGAAAGAACCTCTGCATCATTCAATATTGTACCAGTTCCCTTCTTAATGATAAATTGTTATCAACCATTAGCTAAGCTAATCACCCAAGACTATGCCAAAGAGAAAAATGAAATCAAGGATGATGAGACAAGCATCTCTACTACAACTCTTCAGGAGGTGGACTAGTGTGCAGAATGAAAATGAAAATAAATACATGATCAATGTAAATTGTTCTAGGCTCTTCCTATCACATATGCAATAGAAAAGTCTATTCACCGATCATGATAAAGACCTTCAACTGAGCTTCACAGACAGAGATTTCTGTTTAAAAATTAGTCCTTTACATATAAAATATATCCATAGTCATTGAAATAGAATGATCCTACAGGTCAGTAAAATCACTTGGAAGATATAGTCTGTTCTTTAACAGAAGACAGAATGATAGTTAAATTTCCTTTTTCCTAGACGCAGACTCTTACCTCCTCCTGGAGTTAGATAAAACCATATATCAACATACATTGCAAAAATCTGGTGAATAAATCCAATGTACAACAAATTATTGTGGCAACAAAGCTTACAGAAACTCATAAATATTATTTAGGGTCTTTAAGCCTTGTTGAATACACGATTAAGAGTCCTGAGGCTTGATTTGGCTGGCAAAGCCATCAGAATAGCATCTCAAATTGATTATTTTTCATCAGTCAACCTGTGTGGTGTTTCAAAAATTGAGGTTTGCAAATAAACAGACTAAAATAAAAAAATCTAACTCTTCCCTTAAACCATAGTATTTTTTCCCATCTATTAAATATTTTCCAAGTCATTCATTTCCTTTCTTTGCAAAACATGCCGTAGCTGGAATATATGGTGGTGTAAGTGATGGGTTTGACAGGTAGTTGACTGGAGTAAGCCAATACTAAGACCTTGTGCTGTGTGTCACTGGAGGAAGATGAAAAATCTTGAGCTCTAGTACACTAAGAGTGAAGGAGGCTTACTGAATTATATATGCAAATGAGTAACATAATCAGCACAGCACTTGATTTAATTTCTTTTAAATTCTGCTTACTAAAGACTATCCCCAAAACCTTACTTTTGATGTGTTGCATAATTTTGCATTGAAAATACTCACTGCTCTGTAACGGGCAATTTATCACTTAGAGGCATCATTCTGGCTTCTGAGAGACATACTGTGTGAAGGATTTTTAGGAGTGATGGGAGATGTGATAGATGAAATGCATACACAACGCATCCTTCATAATGATACGTTAGAAATAGGCGTCCATTTTAAAGTTTCCAAGTTCAACAACAGTAGCTCTTCCCAAGCTGTGTGTGCCAAGGACTGAAAGAATAGGTTACACTAATGGAATTCACTGATGTTCAGGAACCCAAAGTGTTTGCCTTCCACGCTGTTATAGGCATTTATGAGGTCTTTACACATAATGAGGTTAGTGTCCTGAACACCCAAGTGTGGCCAAGGTACAAATAGTCCTCCCATAAACCTTTGCCTCTCTAGTTAATGGTCTGTCTCAGGAGAAGAATGCTAACTAGTCTGAAAGACCCTTTCAAAAAATGGAGTATGCAATGGAAGTGAAATAATGATAACGCAACTATCACATTATTTAATTTATCGGAAATATTTTATCGGCTCCTTATTTAGATCTCATTCCATCAAAATATTTTCTTTTATGCAAAGAAAGGAAGACTGTTGTCCGAATCATAATAAAATATGTTTGTGTTTTCTGCAAAATTTTTTTAAACTATTATTTTTTATTATTTCAAAGTTTCTGGGCTTTTTTCCCCAAAAGAAGCTTACTTATTTTGTTAATAAACACATACCTAAAGAAACAGAAATATTGACAGATGGAAGGAGTTGCAAGTAAGACACGTCTAAGAATTCTTCTTTCAATAACACTGATATCTTCTCACTTTTTTATTTACTAAGTTTCCAATCTCTTCGTAAATCACATATGGGCTTAGTAGTTCAAGGGCTGTCTCATATATGAAAAAAAGGCAAAATAAAATCAAAACCATACGCATTAATAGACGTCCATGTTGTCATAAATCTGGCTGTTCAAGTGTTGGTTCAAACGAACAGCAACAAAATTCACAACTAAAATTCCATTAAGTAAAATACTCTATTGTACTTTATGACATCACTTTAATCAGTCCAAAATAATCCATACAAATGCTCAACCACCTGTAAATACTACTCAGCTCAAGAATCTTAGAACAAAAGAGAACATTTCAATTGAAATATCTCACTTATCCTCACAAATTGCCTGTTATACATAATTTATCTGTAATTTAATATAAGAACTATTCAAAGGCTAATACAAAGCAGAGATATCTATAGGAGGCAGATTAACCATATGAAGAGGTAATTTATAGATTAGGACCCTTTTCTATAAAGTTTCCAAAGAGTAAATGTATGCTTATTGCAAATATAAGGAAACCTAAATAAGCCAGTGGAAACACCTACTGGATAAAAATTTAAACAGCTTGAACCCAGCTACAGATAAAAGGGTTTTCTCCCTAAAGGTATGAGCCTTTTACCTTTATAAATGCAGCATTAGAGGAAAAAAAAACCGGAATGCACTTCAATTATTTTTGGCTACATTATTTGCATGTCTAGCTTTTCTCATATGAGCAGTTTCTTTGAATTTAAGAGCACTGTAGTTAAAATATATGTATAAATCCAGTTTTTGCACCATTATTTTATAGGTAATTTGGGTGTAGATAATGCAGAATCACTAAATCCAAAGGATCTGCATTCCAGCTGAAATCAAAATAGAGCGTGCATTATGCAGAAGATGAAGAATTTATAGTGAATGAATAAGTGGCTAACAAAAATGAGAATTCAGAACCCTAAAGATGCCAGAGTTAGTAAATCATTTCTTTCTGGCTGATTGTTTTTCTTTCCCTTGCTTTATGTAATACGATGTATTGGTGTACTTTAACCTTTTCTCCAGTGTGCTAGTGGACCATCCTTATTGTCCTTCTGTTATCTAATATTATCAAAACATATTTTCTAGATTTGTTAGAAGAGTACATTTCCTGGCCTGCTGTATTACCTCTGAATTTCTTTACACTTGGAAAGCACACAACTTCTTAAACTAACCATCGAATGAATATCAGGCTATTCAAAGTAATAATGAAGATTTCTGGACAGAAAATTACAACTCTACATTTTCACAACCAGTGTCAGTTAGAGGAAATACTATCAAGTTATTTCTTGTTGAAGAGTGATTTCAAGGCAGACTAGTAGAAAATTAACTGACATCAGTGGGAAATGAAAACTATCTCCCATGTCTGATATAGTCCCTGGAACTTAAAAGGTTAGCATAGATTCATAGAATTACAGAATGGTATTGGTTGGAAAGTAACTAAAAATTGCCTTGTTCCAACCCCCCTGTCATAGACAAGGGATACCTTCTATTAGAACAAGTTGCTGAAAGCCCCATCCAACCTGGCCTTGAACACTTCCAGAGATGGGACATTGACAACTTCTCTGGGCAACCTGTTCCAATACTTCACCACTGCCACAGTAAAAAATTTACTTTTGATATCTCGTAAAAATCTACCTTCTTTCAGCTTAAAGCCATTCCCATCGCTTCATGGCCTTGTAAAAGGTCCTTCTCCACCTTTCTTGTAGGTCCCCTTCCGGAACTGGAAGGCTGCTATAAGGCATTCCAAAAGTCTTCTCTTCTCCAGGCTGAACAACCTCAGGTCTCTCAGCCTGTCTTCAGAGCAGAGGTACTCCATCCCTCTGGTCTTCTTGCTGGGCTCTTCTGTACTCACTCCAATAGATCAATGTCTTTGTCCTAGGGACCCCAGAGCTCGGTGCAACATTCCAGGTGGGATCTCACCAGAGCAGAGCAGAGCAGAGGGGCAGGATCCTCTCGCTCACCCTGCTGGCCACACTGCTTTTGATGCAGGCCAGGACACCACTGGCTGGGCCATGTTGAGCTTTTCATCAGCCAACACTTCCTTCTCCTCAGGGCTCCTCTCAATCCATTCTCTGCCCAGCCTCTATTTGTACTTAGGTTTTGCATCCAGGTGCAGGAACTCGAATTTGGCCTTGTTGAGGTTTGCACAGGCCCCCTTTTCAAGATTGTCAAAGTCCCTGATGCTAAGGCTTATACATTATAAAGCTGTTGTTGCAATATAGCACTAAAACATTATGTACTCATAGGTGAATTATCCTTACAAATGGATTAGAACTTTTCTTGTTCTTTGCACACTGTAAAATTTAGTAGACATCAAATTAGAACAGAGATCAAAGCACATATATGTAGGCAAAACTGAATATTTTTGTTCCACTTTCCACCCCATTCCTTATACAGACATTTAGCAATTTTTAGGTCTGCAGCATGTTTTTGGCTTGTTTAGTCTGATATTTCAGGAAGAAGATAATTTCAGAAATACTAAATAGAGTAAAGCATAGCTCTTGAAGACAGGAAGATTTCATAATGAATTAGATTGTTTATAATTATGTTTAGAAATAGGGAAATAAAAACTTGAGAGGTTTTTCTAAATCTGTGGTATACAGTATAGCTACTGACAAAAAGAAAGGGTTCTTAATAGATTTTTTGAGTCAAAGTAATAATTTAGCCTCTTCAGGCAGGTCTCACACTTGAATGATGACCAAAAAAACAGTCAAATCCCTGGTGTGCCATATTTAGGAAAAAAAACCCTAAGCATTTGCAAAGAGACTTTGTTTTCCAGATTTAAAATATAGTAACTTCAGAACTGTTTATGTGTTTGCAGATAATTTACAGTAACTATTAAGCTTCTGTAACTCATCAGGGACTTCTGTTAAGGCTGTTTCATTGCAATTGTTATTATGAAGCACTCAACAACATTTTACTTCTGCCTGCTACTCTTCTGATTATTGACATTCTCCCCCTAAACTAAAGAGCCACAAACAACCTTTGAAGAGCTCATACTTTTCTAGGCAGCATAGGGTTTAAGCTGCACCACCTGTCAATTTTTTCATTTCCGCAGCTTGTTCTGAAAACCACTAAATAAATTATACTGAGGGAAAAAAGCACCTCAAATGTTATGTACCCTTTTCAGAGTCTTATGAACCAGGAGCAGCATGTCAGACACTAATCTTTCTTTCATCTAACATCCATCTAGACATCTTTGCTGCACTATGCTCTAGTCTAGCCAAAAGCAGTATTTACTGCACTAACCCCATGATGATATATCCCATGTATCATGAAAGAAAGTAGCATTTCACTACATAATGCCAAAAAAGAAAAAAAAAATAATAGCAATAATAATAAAACAGCCAGAATAGCCCTTTATAGTATTGCTTGTTTACATTCAGAAAACTGAAAATTCTTAACTATTTCCTAAATTCATAAATTATTCTACTGCTAAAATTCATGTTTTAATTACAGCTAATTAAAAAAAGAGTACTTAAATACCATTTGTGTATTGGGTATACCGTCCAATTTACCAAATCTCTTTGTATGACAGTCTAACCCTGTCATCTTGATCAAAC
>NW_005054350.1:1010318-1017868 GCF_000277835.1 Geospiza fortis | reverse complement strand
AAGCTTTGTTGCTCAGTATCCTGAATAATTGCATTGTTTCAAGGAGTTTGAATGGTGGATTCTCATTGTTGAAGTTGTTAATCATACATACACATTAATCAGATGGACAAGATGCTTAGAATTTTGATCACTTTCTCCGAAATTTACAGATTGTGGGGTTTTTTTAAGCCTAAGTCCATACTATCAATGTCCACAAGGAACGTTCTGGATATTGTGTCAAAGATATTACACCTGGTCACATGCTTTGGGGCGCATACCCTCAAAGGCTAAAACCTCCTGGAAAAACCTAAGACTTGACAGTGGCTGCAAATCCTGATTAGAGGACCTTCTCTTATCCTCATCTCTGATCACCACAGTGTAAGGACAGGCTATTATTGTAGGTTGCTCTCTTAATTCCTAATAATTAAGTCTTAACTTAAAAATTTCTTTGCTTTCTTCTTCAGTTTGGACCAGCCCATTAAGATCTTATCTCAGTGTTTCACTAGATCATTCAGCTGTTCTTAACAAGAACATTAATAACATTAATATTTTTCAAGGACATCAAACCACATTTTCTTTTTGCTGGCCCTTGTCTCTTTCAGGTATCTGCTTTCTTTGTAGACTAATGATATAATTCACTCATCTTCTTCCCATGCAAAAATTGAAATTTTGCGTCATTCACTTTCCTAACATATACTAGAGAAGTGGCGTTTACTACATGTTCTCATGGGAGTAATGTAATAAGAAATACACTTTGGGGTTAACCTATTTGAATTGGTCCTTAGAGCCTCTAGATATATTCCTGCCATTTGTATCTATAGACTTTCCATCCTTACCTTCTAAATGAAATTGAAAATATAACTTGTTTAATTTAGCTGAAGGCAAATTTAATGCTGCAAAACTATTGACCTGAGAATTTAAATTTAAACCCTCTCATGAGAGAATAAGTACAAGAATTTTAGCAAAATCCTGGCTACAGATTTAGCACATGATAAATGGAGCAGAGTGTTCCAATCACTTTTTATTTTATGTGGATAATAATTCTCTGTGATCAATTTCCCCTCATTTATCTGTCTCCTTAATATGTGCATCCTGGCTACTCTTTTTCTTGCATCTTTTGCTTAGATTCTTCATCTTCTCTATGGCACTTGGTTTCAGCACTATTAAAATTTATGGACTAGAGAAAATTATTTCAGATTACACCCTTTCCTCAGTTTGCCACAACGATGTGCATGAATATACATTCAAATGATTTATACTAAAAGGTTTCCTAAAATACCAGATTACGTTCCCTACTCTGAAGCATTGTCTCCCATTAATTTTTAAGGGAAGTTTTTTCTTGAGGAGGTGACTATGATGTAGAGGTTGTTTCATTGCAGTCAAATTTACAATATCAAAAAGAAATCAATTCATTATGGTAACATAGCTAAGGTGAAGAGGAAGAAAAAAAGTCAGCAGGTATAGATTTACTAAACTGAAGTACTATAACATTCATTATTAAGGATGAAGGAGAAACCTAAGTATATATCTAAAATGATCATTAATAACATTTTATAATTCTAATAAAAATGTAGGTCTCTAAAAGCTTACTCATCCAGTATCTGATGTATTCTAAATTACAAATATTTCTACACACTTGAGAGCAGGAGAGCACTTTGCTTACCATTATGGTAAGAAAAGCTAAAGAAATATCAGGAATTTGTCTTTTCTCTCATCAAAGAACAGCAAACCATCTGGAGTAGGACACTTATATGAACAAGGGGTTTAGGTACATAACTAAGAAACTTGTTTTCTTCTACTATGTTCTCACACTGACCTTCAAAGTAAGTGTAGCTCATGCCACAAGAGAATCATCAGCTAACTTTATGAGGCTACACCCCATTCCACCCTATTCCATTGTCAAGCCATTAACCAAGAATACTCAATAAAACCGAAAGACATTTTCAGAATATATTATCTCCCCATTTGGTCCTACTAAAGTGCTATTTCAGTTTTGTAATTACTTGTGGTTTTCTCTTTCCCTGGCTATATTTAAGGTGTACATGAAACTGTTTATAAGAGGACTCTTTCTTGGGAACTCTAAGCATGAAGCTCCTTACAAAATTAGTTTTGCAAAGTTGCCAAGGTCTTGCTGGTACACTAATTGGTGGCTTTATGGGTATCTGCACCCCTGCTAGGAGCAGAAAAATACCCACAAATAGCTCTGCAAAGCCAGAACCTGTACCTGCATTAATAAATAAAGCATTCACCCACTTGTTTCAGGCCAGTTACAAAAACTCAATTTGCCATTTTGCTTCAGATTTTGATATTCAATCACAGCTTCATTACATGAATTCCTAATACATTAACTCTCACTGTGTATGTAAAGGTCTCTACCAAAAATGAAAGTAACATTGCTGGAAGGCTACAGAAGAAAACCATCAAGAGAGCAAGATGTAAATGAGAAAACTCTAGTCCAAGTACAAAATAGGTTTTCTTTTACAAAAAGAAATTATCCTAATTAATTATTTTAAAAATCACCAGTGAGATACGGTGGTACCAAAGATACCATAAGATTCAACAGAATCTTCTCTGTAGACCAAGATGTTCATCGGAAGTGTTATGTCCTTACCTCACAGGAAGAGAAAGACAAGTTTGTGTTGTTTGCAAAAGAACCAGTTGGACATGAGCAACAGGCTGGGCTTTGCTTGAAAAATTAATTTACTTGAATTAATAGCTGAATTACTCATGATATGGGTATTACCTGAAATTACCATTGACATGTAATAAATTCACTACGTGAACAAGTGTTCGCTAGATATTTAATAGTAGCACTTTTTTGTAGCTTTCAGAAAAGACTTAAATCATCATAACTTTGTTGAGAGCTATTCCAGTTAAACCAGTTTTTGCTACCTTTCAAATTCTCTTTCTCCATTTTCTTTTTAATTTATCATTTCTTCTAACACCTGGTCAATTTTTAAGTAGTATTTTTATAACCAAATATAGGGGATAGTCATTCTGACTGGATGTTCAGAGAATCAGGTCCAATTTGTTGTCTTTATTTCACCTTGAATTACATTAGTTTACTTCATGAACAGGATACATGATACATTTTATTTTTCACAGGTAAGAATACAAAGCTAGACCAAAATACAATTTGTCTTTGGCAGAACTTATTTGTTTTTTTCTTTATGTGTGATGCATTTTGGTTTGCTTGTCACTTGTTTTAACCTTCCTCTATTGGACAGTGTGGCTGCCCAAAGACAAGTTTTTCAGTTCAATTGCAGTGGACTTTCAGTGATTCAGAAATATAAGTTTACTCTGTGGTAATGCTCAGTTCTCAGTCTTGTTCTTCGTATTGCTTCCTGCTAAAAAAGATGCTTTATGGCAGATTAAGGGAACCTTTTTCCTCTTCATGTACATTGGAGCTTTTTAGCTTCACTTTTGAAGTTTCAGCTGTTTCCTTCATCTTGGATACTTTTGTCAGGTGCCTTTATGCTTCTTATTAAGTCAACCTTCAAATTACCTTTCCCTTCAAAGTTTTGAAACTCTCATAGAGAAGGCAGCCCTCTTTTGAAATTTTTCATAGAGGACAAAAAGCAGGAGCAAAATCATTAAAAATATTGTCATTGGGAAGCTCAAAGGAAGCCATTATTCAATGGCATCAAGCAAATGCTACATTTGTTTCAGAAGATGGATGATGATCAGACTTCAAAAGGTTTTTTGAAGATAAAACCCTCTAACTCTTCAAAAGATAGATTTTAAAATGCAGACTTCTATAGCATGAGGTGATTCAAAAATGAAAACCCTCAGATTTTAAAAACTTTTATTATCTGAACTGTTCCTAAATTAGTTCCTAGTGCAATTCCAATGGACATGGGTTAGATGGAGTGTATTTTTCCCAGAATAAATTCCAAAAAAAATTTTAAACACTTTTTAGTCCATTAACATCTATGTGACTCTGTGATACTGTACAGTTTTCCAAATCAAGATTGTTATGCATCACAAATATTAGCAGAAACATGTCTAATAACAGTTTGTTATCATCAGTGTTTCATCATCAATGTATTTAATTCCTACAGAAAGATACCAGATTATTTTTACATTTATTTTATGTAAAACATATGACATTATATTTTGCTCCTTAAGTTTTCATTAACTTAATTTCTTGCAGTCATTTCATATCTTCATGCATCAATACCGATGGTGCACAGAGATAATTCCCCTCCACACTTTCAAAATTTTGGCAAAATATCTTTATATTTTGTAGTCACACTCTTCTATTTGAATCCAGGAATACTTAAAGCAAGTTAGTCTGAGTAGGTAAAAGCAAGAGACCATAAGGGTGTAAAAATGAAAGAACAAGTAAGTGAAAGAAGAATAAGGAGGCTAAGATAACCTTCATAACATGGTCAAAGACTCCTTTACATCTAAGCCTGTCTTTGACATCTCTAAAAAATCTAGAAGTCAAATCTGGTTCTAAACAGCTCTCACCTTCTAAAGTTTAAGGGATCTAGAAGCTTAGCTCTTATGTTATCCTGTCCTGAACTTTTAAGGACTATTATATCACTTTTAGTATTGCTAATTCTTAAAGTCAAAATGAATCTGAAGTGTGTGGTCCATACACACAACTCTAAATCTGGCACTCAAGATTTCTCTTTGCTGCCAACATTCATAGGATTTATGTTACAATCCTTTCAAGAGCAATGAGGGATTAAAACAATAAAATAGAAAGCTGCAATAAAAGAAGCCATCTTGAACCAGTGTATCATTATAGCATAAATGATGGTGCTTGAAAGATTTCTCTGCTTTTTTTTTTCCCCAAGCAGGAGAGTTTTAATGAAATTATATTCCAATTTTCAAATGAAAAGTGAAACAAATTGAATTTTAGGGAAAGCAATCAGTGTCTCAGTATTGGTGATAATTTTCTCTTTTTTTCAATTACACATTAGCTGACCCAAATTTCATAGGAATGAAAGTTGTCCTTTTATCCCTGCATTTGATTCCATGGTTTGGTCAACTCTACATCCCAAGAAGTATCAAAATTTCCTGGTTAAATTTCTACAATGTACTATTAAAATTTGACATTTGGAAATAGAGAAATATGATGTGGTGGAAATATTTTGCAAAGTTTTAGGGCTTTTTCAGTCACCTGTGTTTCTGCAATCTGAAATAGTTCAGCAATTACCGTGATGTAAAAAAAAAATCACAACAAGAAAAAAAGGATGCACCAAATAGTTTGCTCCATTCACTGTAAAGTACATCACAAATAAAGATAAGATTCACAGAAACTCAAGTCTTAACAATCATAAGTATTTTCTTAATTTGAATTAGCCTGAAAGCACATACATCTTTACATGTTTTAACCATCATACTAATTATAATACTCATAGTCCTCAAGTTTCATTAAATGATTCACTATATACATTACATATATTGGTTACATATAATAGTTAAAAAATCTTTGAAATTCCTTAGTTGATATATCAGTTCTTATTAAAAAATTTGAGAGGTGTTTTTTCTCCAGAAAAACAAAAACCCAAACCAACAGTGTAATGTCAAATATTTTTCTGTTTCCCAGCTTCCCAGTTGAAGAGCTGTTTAAAACAAAGCTGAAAAAATATTTATATTCTTGCAAGAGTAAATAGACAGCTAGACTTCCTGCCAAGTGAAGGGAATGTGGGTGTATTTAGTGATTGTCTACATTTGCAGGAGCCTCCATCATCTTGTGCAAGCACCACACAAGCATAACTTTCCACGTAGATGAAAAACTAAAGCTAGACAACCATTAAACCTAATCCCATCAAAGCTAGGAAACAGAGCATGGCTTTTTGCTGAGTTTTGTTTTTGCAATGAAGGAACCCATTCAGGTATCTATCTGACAGAGTCCTTGTTGCTTGAACTCTAAAATCAAGAACAGTACATCTTCTTCATAAATCTCCTATTTCTGCAGAGAAAAAAGAAATCAAATTTTTTAAAGTTAGCTAGTAAAATTAGAGGTACTGTAGAAGGCAAGGACAGAGATTTCTTCAGGCAGGGTATCTCTATCCAAAGTTAAAGACACATAATCAGCCTGGGCAATCAGTTCTATTAAAAGAACAGGGGAAATAAAGGTGTTATGTTGCTGTCTCCATGGTAAATCCTAACATATAAATGCATAAAAATAGTATATTTCGTTCCTTATCAAAGTTTACCTTAATCTTTCAATCAAAAAATGAAATATCACTAATCAAATACATTTCCTGGTGTATTTCTGTGGCTGCATTCTTTATGCATCTCTTCTCCTTTATTGGCTGTATTTCTCTTCAGACTCTACTTCTCTTGTACAGACAGACTTCCCCAGACCAGAGCAGTGATGCAGTATAAAAGATGTTACCTGGCATCCCCTTCACCAATTCAAAGTCATAGCACTTCCACTGCAGCTTTACTTTTCTCCCACAGGTTTTCCTCTAAATCATGCTGGGTTTATTCATTCTATCTCATTTATTCTTAATACTATTTTACAACAGTGTTTGGGTTGTTCTATCTGCTAGGAAGCCCTAGAGGAAAGAGAACAAAATAGCTCAATTTTACTGTAATTCTTGCACATCAAAAATAAAAGAAATCTTTATTTAGCTGTATCAGACAGAAGAAGTGTTTTCTCCAACATCTAGCAATTGGAAATCATTCAATCTTGAGGAAGTTTGAGTTCTTTCTACATTTTAATTAATTGACAACAAAAAATTTTACTATACTATTTTTATGTAATGGCAGGTAGCTGCAACAAGAAAATAGAGTAATTAATTGATGGTGAGCTGCTTCTGAAAAGCAAAAAAAAACAGCCAAAATTTTCACTAATCCCTAATGCTTCTGAGGACAAAATGTAGACTTGAACAATTCTTATCTTCTAGTGTGACAATACACCCGGGACAGGCATCCTATGGATGGTGCATTTCCCTTTTACTAATCTTCAACTAATTTCAAAGAATGTTGCTAATATTCAAGCTCATATACTCTTATTTCTGTACTACTTGATAAAGCCCTAAGAGCCTTTTCCTGGCCTTCTTTTGTACGCCTCTAAAGATCCTTCTGCTTGCTGCTCTGTTAAACCCTCCACTGAGTTTCACTAAATAGTGAATTTAAACTTCTGGTGTGCTTTGGCACACAGCACAGAATGTTCTCAGTGACATTTCATCTTCCTGACAACTACAACAGCCAACAAAATTCCAACAAGAAGCAAAGAGCAGTACAGAAGTTAGCTTTCTTGACATAAACACAATGAATAAGGCCAGAAGAGCATAAGGTAAAATGTTGGCATTGACTTTCCAGAAGAGCTAATATTTGTAAAACCAGAAATTTCAAGTTTGCTCCAAGCGGGAGGAGGTGAGATTTTGGGTGTGTGGTGATGAAACCTCTGATGCTTATAAAGAGAGAGAGTGACACAAGCAAGGCTTAGAGACAGATAAGAAGCAGACACTGAGGAGACAGGTAATCATGCCAAATGTCCTCCCTTACACCCCACCCCCTGGGAAGGTCACATTCACACCAGACATCAGGACATTCACATTCACATGTAGGCTTAACAATGAAACCCAAAAAAGGTCTCATTCCTG
>NW_005054350.1:1009180-1010296 GCF_000277835.1 Geospiza fortis | reverse complement strand
ATTCCTGCTTTGCATTGCAATCAAATTGTTCTAAAATAAAACATATGTATATGAATAAATTTATTTATTCATTTAGAAACACTGATATATTTATAAACACTGATATATTTATAAACACTGAAGCAACTTCTATGTTATTTCACTCTCATAAACACTGAAACAACTTCTGTGTTGTTTCACTCTCATCCACCCCAAAGGATGTATTTACAAGAACCTCAGTTACCCTTGTCTTCAAGGGTGGATCATAGCAAACAGACACCCACCCACTTATTATGTTAAAATGTGCTGAACCAGCCTAACAGAGACATGGCCTGTGCATGCTCTTCCCATAACATTTTGTACATTTCTTTTCAAGGATGTCAAAGTCCTTCAAGGTCTATATTTGTTGTATCTACTGGGTCTGAGACTAGACTGCCACCACCTCCATCCCTTCCAAGAGCCTGGAAGTTAGATAGTCTCAGTTCTCCCCACAGCCCACAAACACCCCTTTGCCAGCTTAGCAGAAAGCTCCTGAAAAGCCTGCTCAATATTCAACATCCAAGAGCAAAGCAGTGCACTCAGTTTCAACATGAGCCACTGCAGCCACCCTTAAGGCAAGCTCTACCTCAGGGACCTCACAGACATGGTGTTTGGCAGTGACAAATCTGTTGAGATCATAAGTGGTCTATATGTAAGGGCTTCTTGTATTATCTCTGCTATAAATTTACTACTTCGTTCTTCACTTTTGCAGATATAGGATGCTTGCTAATAGTAAAAGCCACTTTCTGTAGCCGATACCACTTTTTCTAAATTTGTTTTCCATGAGCAAAAATCCCCCAGAACAAATCAAACCACTATTGTTACAGGCTCTGCATTCTTTTCAACAAGAATATGTCTCAATGGAATCAGGGGATGAAGATTCATATGGCAGTAAAGATGCAAGGGTTTTTGATGTGCTAGAAATCACAGAACTGCCTGTGAATTGTCCCACAGAAATTAAGGCTTCTCCCCTTCTGACAACAGTCATTCATACAAGTTGTGTACCCACATCTCACTGTTGGAGTAACCCCTGCTCAATAACTTTATCAATGATGTGGACCAGGGGATCAAGGATACCTGCAGCAAACTGTGAAAGAG
>NW_005054350.1:981075-1009149 GCF_000277835.1 Geospiza fortis | reverse complement strand
AGGGATCTGGACAGGCTGGATCAATGGTCTGAAGTCAATTGCGCATGTTTCGACAGGGCAAAGAGTCCGGTTCTTGGGTCATAACAATTCTGTGCAGCGCAACAGGCTGGGGGCAGAGTAGCTGGAAAGCTGCCCCACAGAAAAGGATCTGGGATGCTGGTTGACAGGGCTGAACATGAGCCAGCAGTGGGCTCAGGTGGCCAAGAAGACCAAGTACCCTGGCTTCTTTCAGCAATACTATGGCCAGAGCAGTCATTGTCCCTCTGTATTCAGCACTGGTGAGGCCATACCTCAAATCTTGTGTTTAGTTTTTTGTGCCTCACTGTAAGAAAGACATTGATGTGCTGAAGCATGTCCAGAGGGCATGCAGATGTGACACTTAGGGACATGGTTTTAGTGATGGACTTGACAGTGTTGTGTTAACAGTTGGAGTTGATGATCTCAGTAGGTCTTTACCAACTTCAACGATTCTATGATTCAATGAAAAACACCTGCAGAATGTTCCTCTAGTCTCCTTCCTGCCCTCTTCCCTACAGAGGTTTCCTTTCATCACACCCAGTGCTGTCAAGCTTCTGTGGAAATAATCGTGTTTGACAGTTCTGGGGTTAAGAATAATATATTGTCGTCTCACGTCCCAGCAGACATGCACTAAGCAATTTATCATAGTCCACACAGCAGGGTTATACCATCTCATATTAAATGCAAGACCTTTATCTAAAAATGTGATCCTATGTGTGGTTAGTGAATTTGGTTTCAATTACCATGTATTTATTCATGTCTTAGTTTCAGTGCTAATTCTCCGCATCAGATTGCTTTGCTAAATATTGCTATAACAAATGCCATTTCATGCTAATTATTATGAAAGATTTCAGCTATTGTTTTTTTATTAATTCAAGCAAAATGCTTGTAAATAAGACAGAAACAGGGCAGGGTGATAGAGAAAACAAATCTAGAACTTGCATTAAGCTTGTAAATTATTTCTGTAGATTGTCGACTTTTGTACATGGAAATTGATGGTTTGTAACAAAACTAATTATTTCCTCTTAGAATAAATCATTTATTGGAGACTAATTATAAATTAAAAATAACTGATACAATAAAAGTGTTAATAAATACACCAAAAATACCATTTTTTGTGGGCTTAAAAAAAAACCCAAAAACATTGCTTGCAGTAATGACTATCTAAACCTTCACTGGTTTGTATAGTATAGTGTCAGTGTAGTGACTTGGCTGCTGTTGCTGGAATATGTAAAGAAGTTAGTGATGTATTGTGTTTGTTGTGTGCAGATCCTAAGGGGTTTTCCCTGTTTCTTGCTCTTCATTTCTACCATTCTATCTTTTTTTGTGCATAAATATGGTGTGTGTGTGTGTGTGTGTGTGTACATATATCCAGACACACTCCTGAACTGCAGACTTTGCCTATATGGAGTTTATGTATATGATCTGGTGCAGATCCTTCCTGACATTTGCACCTGACTGGTGCAGCACTTCTCTGCTGCTCCTTTTTTAAGACAAAAACCAGGAAGGAATGATGAGGAATGTACAGAGCTGACAGCAGAAGATTGTCTGCTTTAACAGAATGGACTCAGAGGCAGAAGATGGTTACTCAGCAAGGCAAACAAATTCCTTCTTTTCTCTCTTTACTCCAGAGAGGTTAACAGTCAGATCACATACAGCATAGATTCCCATTAACTATTTTAGAGAAAAAAAGGACAATGAAAACAATCTTGAAGTCTGAGCATAAAACTTCACAGTATGAAAAGACTGTTGATTTGCATGAGAGGGATTTTCAAAGCCTTGAAAGACCAGACACAGTCTCAGGAACATTCAAATCCAACAAAGAAATGCAGACTGAAAACAAAAATCCAAGGATCTTTATCTTCCTACCAGTCAGGACTACTCAGTATCACAGCCATATCGGTACAACATTTCTCTATGTTTAGTCTAACAAAAAGACAGGACATGTCCACTTGATGAGCAAGGGAAAATCTAATGAAAAGCCCCTCTGTATTCTGGCAAGGCATGCTACATTAACCCCTCATGCATGCAAAAACAGCCCACCTGTATAATTAGCAAGTACACTGCATTCCTACCCATTTTTGAGGAACTTCTCCCTGAAAATATGGTGGAATTTATTCTTCTTCATATTTTCTGGATTGCAAATTTATTTAATTGTATTGTTTTTCCTTTGAGCCTCTTGGCTGTGTTTCATCTCCTGAACTAGTTTCCTGTAGAATGCCTGCTGTTAAGACAGGTGGATCCTATTTACTGATGTCCTTAATTACACAACTGTATAGTAGAGATCCTTTGTCTTACTTAAATAAACAAAGAAGCAGTGTTATTACAGTCCCACAACAAGGATTTTCCTGTGGCTTACAGATAACTGCCTTCACCAAATGAAGCTACATCACAATTATAAAAATTGAGATTTTTTTTAAAGAGGAACCAGACCATGTAGTAATTTTCAATTAGTATATGGGTGCTCAGGTATGAGAATTAGTATATGGGTGCTCAGGTATGAGAATTCAATTTATAAAATTTCTGCATGTTTACCTCTACCCAGAACATCATCCTTACAAGGAGGACTGATCACTCACCTGTATCACTATGGCTTCATTTATCCTTGGGACTTTTTTTGTCTGAGTTTCTCAGTCAGTTACAGCAAATCACAGATTTTAATCTGAGCCAAGAAAACTTCAGATATACTTACTTAGGTATTTCTCATTTCTAAAGTGTCAATGGATTTAACTTTAGGTAGTGAAGATGTCACTCCAGTGCCTTTACCCTATTGTTCTGTATTCTATTGGTGTTTTAGATTAAGAAAAAAAATGCTATATTCAAGTATATTTTATCACAGGGAATCTTCTAGTCAAGTCCTCCAGACAAAGCAACATTCTATTGTTCATGTTCTCATTTGGAAGAGAGGATTAAGAAACTTCTATCAGAAAAGACAGAGCAATGAAGGGATCAGGAAACTGACTAAATGCTGAGAATTCAGAAAGGTTGGTAAATCAGTGGCGTCTTGCATGAAACTAGAACAAAGAGCCTAGAGCAAAACCACTGAGATAAAGGGAACTGGAAAGGTGTCTCCAGTCTTGCCATCGATGTTCCATGGCGAAAAAATCTTAAGTCTGCTTTTAGTCTATGGGCCTATGTGTTAGTTTTAATCACTTGAAATGATGAGACCACCACGACCATCTTTTTTGCCTCTGTTCGAACTTGCAAAAAGTTTGACATTTTAGCACTTTTACTTGTTCTGTTTATGTTAATCATCTTAACACCCTTCTTTTTCCATGCCCTTAACTCAGAGCAATGTCCTAAGGCCTGAATCTTATATACATTTAGCCTCCAGAGAACAATATGCATAAATCTCTGTTATCTGTAGCTGTCCCCTACATACAATGAAATGAAGTAAATTGCTTGTTCAGCTCTAAAGCATGAGATTTAATTGAAGCCATGAAGGGAAATTCTGCCATGCAGTGTAATTGCAATATGGCTATTTGAATCATTAGCATATATCAATAGAATTTAAATGGAGGGTTAAATATGTTTCTAATAACAGGCTAAATGTAGAATAGGAAGCAGAAAGCAAGGATCTGAAAACAACAAGGACAAATACAGTTGTCAACTACAGTAAGGAGTAGAGTGTAGAGACATTTGAGTAACAAAGATGGTTGCCAAGTTCCTGTTTAAATGGCTGTGTTACCTGCAGGGGAAGAATAGGTGTTTAAAAGTTTCTGTAGTTGATATTGAGGTTTTTCAGTTCATTTGTTATTTAATCAGGAGGACCTCTGAGTCAGTCACATACCTGAGTATTGAACAAGGTTTTCATGTGTACACAGGTCAACAATCTTTCAATGGCTATCTGTAGATCAAAAGTAGCTTGAGCTAATGCTTCAGTACACAGTATTCAAAAACAACCACAAAGCTAAATATTCTTCTCCCATGAAACAAAGATCACTGATCTGTGTATATATTACCTGTATTTTAGCTTTAGGCATTAAAAGAAATTACTTTTACAGAACGAGTACTTATGGAATTGATCTGAGGAAATGGCAAAAAAACTCAGCTGTGACATGATTTTCAGAAATCCAGCAAGCTTATAATGCATTCAACACCTTTTATGGCCAGAGGCCTCTGGATATGAAATACTGTAAAGAGAAAACAGTTCTCTCTCAGATTGATTTTTTTTTTTGGAAAAAATTTTGTGCCCTGAGGACCCTGAATAATCACCAAGCAAATATTTTATTTCATGTATTAATCCCTGCCTAGTGGCTTCTTAGAATTTACCAACTATTTTATACTGTGTGCAACTTACACAATAGCAACCTGGTTTGTATTTTATTCTTCCTAAAAGTTTGAGCTAACTGAAAAATGTCAAACTAAGGAGCATGTGTCTTGGAGTAACTTAAAATAACAGTGACACCTTCTGCCTCAAATCCTTCAAATTGTTCTTCCACAAATAATTTCAGGAGCCAGTAATGTCATGGAAGATTAAATAGCTGGATTTCTGAGAATGAATTTAGGATGTCAAAGAAGCAAGATGCCTACCCACGTGCCTACCCACCACTTTTAGGATTACACATTTGGTTGAGTACCCACACAAGCAAACCAGTCTTAATTTCTATACTAGGTGTACAGTATTCTATTTCTGCAGTATATCTACTCTTTTCTAAAATTTTCTTACTGAAGTAAGTTCTGCACCATTTGAACTTGGGCTTTGTTGAGAACAACATTTCAACCTGACCTCTAAAAAAAAACAAACAAACAAACAGAAATAGATGGTGCTATAGTTTAATTTCAATAGATACAATGCTTTTTCTTGCAGCTTTAATATAAGCATGAGCAATTATTTTTCTGGTTTAACTTATTACATACATGCATCACAAAAGAGATACATAAATGACAGTAACAATGGAATTTCCAGTGACACAACAGTTTTCTAATTGTTTCTGATATAATATGCAATATTAAAATACTTGATGACTGTCAATATAAGCTTAAAAGTTTGAACTCTTCTCCTTCAGAAGGAGGAGAAGATTTTTTGAAAAGTAATCCCTAAAGAGAAAGGAAAGATGGACACCTCCAAAATCCCAACTTCTAATTTGATTTTCAATCCTTATTAAAAGAAAAAAATATTTCCTTTCATTATTCATTTTGGCAGGCTTCAGAGATTATTTTTCAAATTTCTAAGGAAGCAGGACTAGAATTCAAAAAAGACTCTGCAGCATCTAAAAAGAATAGGAAGCACTCAATTTTACAATAATTCCAATAATTAAGTGATAAGATTTGCCAACATCTATTTAAAGGAGATTAGTTATGAATGATATTTTTCCCCTCGTTCCTATCAAAATAAGCCCCATATTTCTTTAAATGAATCTTCCTGATAATACATATACCTGTCATGCCATTTCTCTTGAGTACTTGAGGAAATAAAAATTCATAGCAATTGATTGCCCTGTGTAGCCATGGCTCCAGGTACCCTTTCAAATATTCATAAAGATCTTAAAGGGGTCCCTGTAGATCCCATTTGTCTGCTGTATATTTATATATCACTCCAGTCTTCAGGAAAATTGTCAAACAAAAGTCACTTTTGCAGCTAGGTATTATTGACTCTTTCTACTTTGTAGATTTTTGTATTCTCATGCTGTGTACTCTGAGTGAAAAATAGAACAAGATGAAGAAATGTTTATGAATATCACAGACCAAGGGTTCAGACTTCTTCATTAAAGTTGGAGGCTTGAAAGATCTAACTGATCATAAATGGATGAAATAAAAGGACATAAATGTTAAAATTGGAGTCAAATGGAGCAAAAGCTGAGATAAAAATAAAGGACAAAAGTGTCACATTTGCACTCAAATTCAGACCACTAAATTCAGAGCTACATGCCTGCTGAGCATTCAAAACTTCACACTGAGATCAATGTAAAGATTGAGTACAAATGTAAAGCAATTTTTTAAAGTTTAACCGTCTTTTAGAAAATATGTCCATGGTATTAATGGTATTAACATAATCAACTGGCAATTTCAGGGTTCTTCCTTTCCTCTCACTCTCCCTAGTAAGTTATCCATTTTCAGAAGAAAGTTGAGAACAACTTTTAATCCCTTCCGTAAATGCTTTGTCTTATCTGTTCTGTTCAAAAAGTCATGCAGTAGGAGCTGCTCATCCAATCTCATAGAAATATCCATACCAGTTTGCAGTAAGAAATTCTGGCCACACAACAATTCAGGAATTAGCAGACCGTTTCCATTTCCATCTTTCAAACTTAATGAGGTTTTCAGCTTCTATTTGCTTCTCTGTTTTATAGAATGTTTCCAAGCTGTGTTTAAAAAAACACTCTGAGTTGAAAGTCAGAGTGCTCCCCAAACTCTTCAATCCTTACCCTGTTCTGCAGCAGCAGCAATTAACTAGAACAGGCCATCACTGTTGACACTTCCCAAATCCTTGCTCCAGCAGAGCATGACAACAGGAGCGCAACAGAGAGCCAGAACCTGGTCAGGAAATGCCTGTTGTCTGTCACCAGTCATTTCCATTCTGCTGCTTTGGTAATGACTGCAGTTCAGAGTCCAGGAGTTAATTAGAAATGTAGAGGCTCTGTTATCACCTATGAAGTAATAGCATAAGCTAAGCTAATGTCCATAATACAGAACACTAGTGAAAGGCAATTATGTATCATGACACCTGCCACAAATTTGTACCATCCAGAGCTAGGAGTTGAAACATAAAATTTTAAGTACATCACCATCAGTACATATTAGGAGAGACATCAGAACATTTATTCTGAGACACAGTGTTATCCAACAGATTCTGCAGGCCTTTGCCAAGTGATTTTTCACAGTCTTCAAAAATACAGTGACAAATATGACTTATGAAACAGACTTCAAAAATGTCAATAGAAAAAAAGAAAAGAGGAAGGGGAAAAGAAGGGAAGGGAAGGGAAGGGAAGGGAAGGGAAGGGAAGGGAAGGGAAGGGAAGGGAAGAGAAAAGAAAAGAAAAGAAAAGAAAAGAAAAGAAAAGAAAAGAAAAGAAAAGAAAAGAAAAGAAAAGAAAAGAAAAGAAAAGAAAAGAAAAGAAAAGAAAAGAAAAGAAAAGAAAAGAAAAGAAAAGAAAAGAAAAGAAAAGAAAAGAAAAGAAAAGAAAAGAAAAGAAAAGAAAAGAAAAGAAAAGAAAAGAAAAGAAAAGAAAAGAAAAGAAAAGAAAAGAAAAGAAAAGAAAAGAGAAAAGAAAAAGGATTTAGTTTTAATTAAATTGACTAGAAGAGAAAAACAACAAACCAACAGTGTATATGCCACTAAGTCCTATGATATTGTACAAATATATGTAATGACACAATCAGTATGTAAAGTAATGCACTTATTTTCCCCTTAGAAAGCAGCTGTTTGCTTATGCAGTATCTTTCCCAGCTGAAATTAGGATTCAAACCAGTAGGAATTGAATGTTCACCATGGGCAGTTTTCTCTACTCTTGGTGGATTGGATGAATCCACTATCTCAGGCAGTCTGTTGTCTCTCACAAACTTTAAGAATCACAGGAAAAAAATGGAGGAAACAAATGTAACACTATGGGGTTAATTTAAAATCTGAATAATAGGGAAATAAAGACACAAGTCTCTCTCCATAGCATATGTAAAAGAACAGGAGGGCACCTCATGGGCTGCAAGACATTCTGTAGAATGATTTAATTAAAATAAATTAAAGTCTCTCTTCTAAGCTATATTGCTTATGTGAGTTTTGTCAGATAGTCCATATAGTGTTTGCAATGAAACGTAAGACAAAAGACCAACAATAAGCATGAGTCATTATCTATTTATGTGTTGGGTATGCTAATATCCCCATCTGTTACCTTGGTCGGCAAAATCCATTTGCTGAAACCAAGGAAGAATTTATTTCTTACAGTTAAGACTATCAAATATGAATGAAGAGAAAGTGGAAAAGCTTGTCCTGAATGTACTGGATAACATCAAAGTTTTGGAAATTCTCTTGCAAGTTGTACTGTAGTACTGAAATTTTCAGTAAATAGTCTGGGATACATGCTACAGGAGTCAGGAGTTAGTCTTTATGGACCAGTTCACAATCCAATGTGAAGTCCAATGGAAAAATATCTCTTCTTAATGCAAATTTTAGTGGTATTGTCTCTCTTCATTTCAACACGGTGTCAATGATTCTCTGCAATGCATGCACCTACAAAATAATTATTTTCTAAGTGTGATGGAATGGGTTTTGATAAATGGCAAAATAGAGAAAATACAGAATAATCTTCACATTTCATTTTGCCAGACAGAAGAAAACTCCAGTTTTTTGTGTTTTAGGCCATAGCTCCCCATATCTTCTCTTACTTCTCTCTCTTTACTTTGCAGAAATAAAAATACTTAAAATGAAACATTACCAAGTAACTCTATTACGCTTCCTCCTTTACAGGACAAATTTATAATGCTCATGGGTTGAGATAAGGATAGGGCAATACCTTACCAGTTATTGTCATGGCAAAACAGTCTTGCCTTGGAGAAAACAGTGAAACGCTGGAACAGGCGGCCCTGGGAAGAGGTGGATGCCCCATTCTCAGGAACAACCAAGGTAAGGTTGAACAGGACTCTGACCAACCTGATCTATTCAACATCATCCTGTTCATTTTAGGAATCCCTTCCAATACAAATAATTCTATAATTATATGATAAGATTAATGTAATTAATTACCATTTTAAAAGGTATGATAACAAGAACTGAGATAAAACCTAAAAACACCTTCTCCCTCTCTTTATTTCTTTCCAGGCTCAAATTCTCTCCAAGATCTCCTAGCTCATCTCCTCCAACAATGCAGAGGGATGGGGAACAGTGTCTATGGTCAGTTTATAATGTTTTCTCAGCCACTTCTTTCTTCTCCTACTCTTCCCCTCCTGCAATGTGGGGTCCCAGCCACAGGAGACAGTTCTTCACAAACTGCTCCCATGTGGGTTCTCTCCTCAGGGTGCAGCCTTTCAGGAACAGTCTGCTCTAGAATGACGACTCACAGGACCACAGGTCCTGCCAGCAAACCTTCTCCAGCGTGGGCTCATCATCACAGGGCTGCAGGTCCTGCCAGGACCCTGCTCCATCACTGGCTTCCTCAGGCATCCCCCTGCTCCAGTGTGGGGCTGTCCCTGGACTGCAGGTGGATATATGCTGCAGCATGGACCTCCGTGGGCTGCAGGGGCACAGCTGCCTCACCATGGGCTGCAGGGGAATCTCTGCTCTATGCCTGAAGAAGCTCCTCAATGTCCTTCTTCACTGATCTCGTCTGCAGGGCTGTTTCTCACATGTTCTCTCTCCTCTCTCCCATTTGCTGTTTCACAGCAGGTTTTACCCTTTCTTATATATGTTATTACAGTGGCACTATTCCCATCAGTGAGGTGCTCAGCTCTGGCTGGTGTGGGTCTATCTTGGAGCTTGAGCCAACTACAAGAGGCTCTGTCCAACACAAGAGCAGCTCCTGGTGCCTTCTCACCCCTGAAGCCTTTTGGTATCAAAACCTTGCCACACAAAAAAATAGCCAGTTAATGTGGCACAACTCAGTGACACTCATTAGCTGGAGGGAAACTGAATTTTCATTTGGGTTAAAATATTGAGGAAAAAAATCAAAAAGTTGTTCCTGTGCCACTCTGCTCTTCACACTGAGGTGTGTCCTCACCTTCAGTCCTCTCTGTGGTTTTGGCCATCACAATATAAGAAAGACATTCAACTATTAGAGAGTATCCAAAGGAGGGCAGCAAATATAGTGAAGGGCCTTGAAGGGAAGCCATATGAGGAATGACTTAACTTGATGTTTCAGCCTGGATTAGAGGAGACTGAAGAGAGACCTCATTGAACACTAAAGCTGCCTTGCAAGGGGAAAAGGAGGGGCAGACACTGATTTTTCCTCTGTGCTGCCCAGGGGCAAAATTCAAGGGAATGGCCTGAAGCATCAGGAGAGGTTTAGTTGGGTTATTAAGCAAAGATTCTTCACCAGGAGTGGGGTTGGGTGGTGGAGAAGGTTCCCCAGGGAATCAGTCACACCAAGCCTGACAGAGTTCAAGAAGTGTTTGGCAACGTTCTCAGGCACATGGTGTGACTCTTGGGGATGGTGTTGTGCAGGGTCAGGAGTTGGACTCCATAGTGCCTTCAAATTAGTAATTTTCTGAGATTCTGTGATTCTGAATGTCAGACAGCAAGTACACACGTAAATTCATTCCACATTGAAATACATTCTTATTCCATTTCTAAACTTCTGATTTTCAAAGCAGAGACAATTTTTAGATAAAAGTTTTATAATTATGAGAGAAATTAAGAGAGAAAAAAAAGCAATATGAAATTGGTTATTCAAATTCCTTTGGTTCTACTGAGAAATCAATATTCTTTAAAATCAGTTTTAATATTGTATGCCAACACATTGCCCCATCCAAAAATGGGAATAAAAATAAAAATTGCCTGTATCTTTTATATATACTTAACAGTGTCAGATTGACTTAGTCTAACATTATTTTGAAACACTAGGCAAGTAAAAATGAATGTTTAATCAATTAACGTGATTTGTTCTGTTTAATTGCACCACTGATGGTCCTCAGTATTTCCTGCTGTGCTGGCACAGATATTTTACACATCTTCCATTAAATCAATTAAAGGAGTGTAAGGTTATGGTGAGTTCATGATCAGCCTTCTTAGCCCCTTGGCTTGTTGTGACTCATTCTCTTGTGACTATAAAACTTGCTTGTAATGGTGTGCAAAAATCTATTGGTTTGCTAGTCAAGGTGATTCAAAGTATTGCCTAGCAGTAGAATTACCCTCTAAGGAAACAAGGAGAGGGGAAATGGCAAGAAACTCTTTCTTTTTAAATACATCCATCAAAGAAATTTTGCTTGGCTGCAAGGAGAGTATGAAAAGATGTAAAACTGAATTTGTACATAAAAACCAAAGACAAAGACTAGGTATATTACTTTGTTCCAGCCACAATGTTTCAGAGGAAACTTTAAAAGCAGCTATTTAAATGAACTGAGAATTAGAAATGTTTGCTCGATGCATTTCCAATGCAATCAAAATTAAGTGTACTCTATCTGATGCTCTTCTAGATTTTATGTGCTCAAACACTAATTTTCCAGAAGCAGTGATTGCTTCTTCATTTAACACTTAGATTGGACTGTGCTTTGGGGTGGAACTATGTCACCAAAGGTGGCAAGAGCATACAGAATGAAGCAGGAATCACAAGTAAAGAAACCATAGTCTTACACATAATTAAGTGCTGCCCTGAAAAACTGCATGTTTTTCTCTAAATCTGCCACTGAGATAAACTGTGTTATTGGACAAAAAGATCACCTAAAACTAGATGCTTGATAATTTTATGCTTAAGGTAAGAATTCTGAACGCAGGCCCTTAAAATACTTGTTTATTGGGAAGAAAAATGGTCTTGATTGGTCAATTTTGAAAAATATTTCAGGTTACTTAAATTAACCCAAATTAATAGATAATATTGGTTTTAGTTTCTTTTTTGTTTCCCCTTTTTAAAATGGTGATGTAATATCAAATACTTGGAAACTGAAAATAAAGTCACCAGTCCATAAAGTATACCAGTATAATTCAATATCTCCCTATTTCTTGTGGGAAATTCATGCCTAATCTTAGACAGATCGTCTCCATACTTGCTACCCTTGTGTTTATCACATTGAAGCATTTACCTGCTTGGACAGACAGGCAGATATCTCACTGCCATCACTCGTCAGCAATAATTTCAATGTGAAGTACCTATTTGTGCCATTGACAAAACCATCTGTTTCCTTTTGCTAAGAAAGTGACAGTGATCCCTCTCTGCTGACCAGGGTACCCTCTGAAGTTTATTTACAAATTCAGCCCCTGGTTTCTGACACAAGAAGCTGTATTTATATCACTCTCATCTGAGACTCCTGATTTGTGACTTCACAATGTCAACACTCCCAGAGAGGATAGTGGCTAAGGTGATCTGTTCTTGTTGCTGTAAAATAGAGGCTTGCAACTGCCAAGTGTTTAGAGCCAGCCTTCTACAAGTACCCTGGTATCTAACTATCACTCATTTCAACATTAAAATCCTTTGGTAATTTGAGATATGAATGGGAAGAAAACTGCACAGTGCAAGTATATGTCTCAATTTTGTAGAAGATTTCATAGTAAGTAACACAGAACAGAAAAGCAGATTTTTTTCTGTTTGGCACTGAGAAGATGAGTCTAATAGTCACCACATTTGTTATATTTTAATACTAAGATTATTTTGTACATATGCTAAATTAGTAAAAAAGTCTTAATTCCCTAAGAAAATATCTACATGTCAGGATCTTCAGAGCACTTGAAAGACCTTAAAAATATCTAGGTTTTTTTTTTTAAGACTATCTTGGAGAAGAGAACAAAAAGAACATGTGAAATTGCATATTTGGGAGAAAAAACTGAAACAGGAATTGTTGCATTTTGTTAGTAATGGAAGCATAAGGCATTTTCCAAGCACATTAACGCCTTTGGCATTTTATGTTCTAAAAGCCTAAGAAAACAATAAATTGATTTCATGTTGTATTACTGCTGCTCAGCTGTAGGGGATGGCATTAAATCTCATTAAAGGTAAAATAAAATCGAAGTAATCTGTTTAAAATGTGGACCACTTAGTTGAAAGGGGAAAGAAAAATAAGTCCTAGAAGGCCATGATGTCAGATACAAATCCTGCACCAGACATTTTACTATAAATTTGTTGTTGATGCAAACAATCTCTTTCCAATGCTGCTCAGTTGGAAAATTATGTTCAGGGTCCAGTGAGACAGAAGTATGCTTTTTAGTCAACCATTTTAGTGGAGGAAATGGGCAGTGTATCCATGTTCAATCCCTGACATGCTGATTTCTGCATATACTGATCAAAAATGGGACATCTGTTTCTGTATTTGTTCCAATGTTGTTCACAGGTAAATATAATGTCCATGGTAATGACCTGTTTTGGAATAACTGCCATGCCTTTGAATTTGTACTTGATAGTTACATTGATGATATGTTGTTTTAAGATTAAGTCCATCCAGGATGAAATTTTCAATCTGAATTTCAACATAAAGCGGAAAAAGCAATGGCAACTCCAATATAAGGTTCTGGTTTTTCATTATAAAAAAGACCAAATGACAGATACTTGGAACTTTAGTTTCAAAGTATTAACTGGTTTACTTGCTTGGAGGAAGAATCTTGACTGACCTCCAATGCCTTAAACTAAGAAGTGTCGTCTACAGCCTGCCTTGGACCAGTCCCATTTAGTGCCTTATTAACAACCTAGATAATGTAATAAAGTGTCAACTAGAAGGACAGCATCAGAATTCAAAGTTGTCTTGATACACAACAGAGTGATCAATGAGATAAAATCTGATGAAGTGTACTGCATTTTACCTTATGTGGGAGGTGAAAACCAGAGCACAGATATGGAGGAAGCAGCACAGCAGGAAAGAATCTATTGCAATGAGTAACAGACAAGGTCACTACCATCCCCTTTTCTAAACCTGCTAATTAATACTTTAGCATGAGAATTTCACATACACTTAAAGGAAGGTCTAGAGGAGGTGAGAAAAATCTACATGAGCCACAAAAATGTAAAAGAAAAAAGTGCAGGGATATTATCAGGTTGTTTGATTTTTACTGATGGCTATTTCACAAGCTGGCTAGCATAAAAAAAAGAGAGGAATATAATTTAACAAAAAAAAAGATAGAAAGAGCTGTTACTTCTTTTCTATATCTTTATGTCCTGTAGTAAATGAATTTTGCATAAAGTAATTCTATGGTAAAGATTTCATTAAATATTTTAATAACTTCCTAATTATTAAAATAAGATTAAATAATAGAGAGGCTGTGGAATTCCCTTTACTGCAGAGTTGTTGCTTTTTTTTTTAAGGAATATCTTGTTTATTTTAAAAACTTAATTGCAACCTATCCAGACAAATAAAAACTTCAGCTCATTCCTGACATAATATATTTTCTGAATTCAACCAAGTCATTGGGGGGAAAGGTTACCAGGGAAGCTGAATCTCCCTTTCTTGTCCTGAATGGACTATAAGACCAAAGACCAGAGTCCCTGTCTCAGTAAACCTAAGAATAACCTCTGAAGCTTCTGAAGTGCTGTCAAACTTCTCAAAAGTAAAAATCAGAATCTGACTAGCAGCAGTCTTTTTTGTTTCATCTGTACTTTAAAGTAAATACCTATTAAATTAATCTTCATGGATAAATATATGCATCCATAATCTTTAATTTGATTGTTCAACTCTATTGTAAGAGAGAGTTGGACTTGACATAATGCCTAAGAATAACTTTTTGCTACTTGCAAATATTTTTAAGAGGACAGTTTAAGTAAGTTAAGTGAAGCTGTACACCCAAACAAAGAAAAGTAAATGATTAATTCACTACTCCACATAGGCAGAAAGATGCTCAACCACTTTCTGTAGAGCAGGACCTCAGCACATGTCATGGTTACTTGCAAAGACAAACTTCATATCTTCAAATGCCTTCACTTCCACTTCCTTTGCCCAAGCCTGTGTCATGAAACATCATGTGATTTGGAATATCCCTTTGGTCAGTTCAAGCTGGCTGTACTGGAGGTGTGCTTCCAGCCTTTGTGATGCTGGGACTGCCTACCTGATATTGTGACAGAGTGGAAAAAACAAATAAATTAACAAAAGAATGCCTTGATGCTGTGCAAGCACTACTCAGCAAGAGCCAAAACAGCAGTGTGCTATCAATACTGTATTAGTCACAAATCAAAAACACAGCACCACAGCACCATACAGACTACTATAAAGAAAATCCACTTCTCCCCAGACAGACTGAGTAGACTGTAACAAATAAATTTTAAAGCATTTGGACTTTAAAACTCACAAAGTGTGTTTGGGGTTTCATCAAGATCTAGTATTCTTAAAATTTCCAATGGTCTTAAATTTCCACAAACAACCTGAGCAAAATTAACTCCAGGCAAGATATCTAGCTTGTAAAAAGAGATGCCTCTAGCTCATTCTAACTAAGCTATAGGACTTATTTGTTCCTAAAAGAGTCAGGCCCCAAACATTGAACAGTTTTATATTATGTTAAACATTAAGTGAAAGAGGCATACATGAAATCCAGCTATAAAAAATCTCACATCAAGGAGATTTGTGAGTTATATTTTCAGTATTGACATTCATCACGTTCTTTTTGGGACTGAATAACTCATTAGCAGTGTGACTGTGTGTTAATGGCCTAGAGCAACACGTCCAAGGGCTTGTCAGCAGTATTTCAGTAGTGTACACTCATGGTCAGATTATAATGCAGCCTGCGTGCTTCCATACCCTATTCATGTTGTTTTCTTATTCGTGGTCAGAAACATATGTTTTCTTCATCATTAAAGTGAAATATTGCCTCTTAACCAGGGAAAAGGGAAATCATGGTTCCGGTGTGTAGTCTGGACTTAATTCTCTTACTAAATATGCAATAGTTAATGCCCATAATCTCAAATCTATAGAATTCATCACAGAAACGTATAGACAAGAACACAGAAAGAAAGCCAGGAGAATCAGAATGTTAAATATTCTTTGGTGAGATAAAATATAAATTATTCACTACCATGCATCAAATTTCATAATATAGCTTATTTTTTATTCTATTCTCTCCCTAAATTCAAGCAGCTGTTTTATTTTCGATAATGTTAAAATGAGATCTACAGAAAGGGAAATTTGCAACATATTTGATAATCTATTGTCTGCTGCAATTGCAATCAAGGTCATCTGCTACCACATATATTGAACCCCAGATACCCTGCAGTAGACTGATATTTAAAAGAAAAAAAATATATAAGCCCAGTTATATTCTGAAAACAAAATTAAATCAGTGAGCAATGAAAGTCAAAAAACATGTGATAAGTTCTTATGAGGATAATTTCTATTTTACGTCTTTCAAAAGTTTCATATTGCTATTATTTTGTAACAAGTTTATCCATGAAGTTACCAGATGTGATTAAAGTCCACTTTTTCAGAAAAAGTGTTAGTAATTTCAGTTTTAATCTAGAGCCTAAACTGAAAGTATAATTTTTTAGTCTAAAAAAAGGCAATAAAATGGCAATTACTTTTATTTTCCTTTTTTCTAGCACTACCATTTGTCTTCTGGGTTTTTTTGGTTCTTTTACAATTACTGCAATTGTCAGTTCCCTCACTTCAGAACATTCCTATAATTCAGAAAATTACTCTTCACTGTAGTGGCAATAATTCTTCTCTGGTTCATTTCTTCTCATTTTAGTAAATGCTAGCAGGTCAGCAAAGTTTCAGATTTCAGAAATTATGAATTATATAAACACCATTTGTTAGCATCATATTTGAAGACATTGGCTCATCCAGGCAAAGATACACCATGAATAGCAGCTCCACATCACTGGATTTAGCGGTTCACAACCATAGTAAAGATTGGAAACACTGCCTTTAAGGTACACTGCATGTATTGTGAAAACCTGTGTTTCTAGACAGTAGGCTTGTTAATCCAAGAGAATATAAATGTGTAAATCACAAGTCATTAAAATCATAATAATATATAAAAATGAAATCCATATATTTTCAGAAATATCTTCATCCAAAAGACCTCTGCAAAGGAGATAGTTACTGTTAACAAAACATCATGAGAAGAATTCTGTATGCTCAGGAGTTTCATGATATATCCCACTCAGCCTTCTGATTTATGGCAATTTTCTTGTCACAATGATTGTTCACAGCTGCACTGTGAGTTTTCTACTTCACAAAAGTACGATCCTTTCTTTCTCACACTACACTTAAATATGCAAATTTGGATCATATGTGAATATTTCAGCTTTTGCCTTGGAAACCATCTAATTTCTATATATTTCCCAAATGCATATTTACTCTTCATCTGGTGATATATTTACAACATTATTTATGAAAGTATGAAACTTTTAATCGTTTTTATATTACATTGAATGTAGATTTATTCAAACACTTTAATGAAAATATAAATTACCAGTGATAGACCTGTGTTAAACACCATCTCAATTTCACCATTTCACATCAGTGATGACAGTCATTATGAATCATCTTGCTGGAGGATGAATTTAATAGAAAATCCAAGGAAACAGTAGGTATGGAATGGAAACCAAGCGTACAGAAAAGTAAAGCATCTGGAACTATTAAATCACAGATTTACTTTAAAATATGGTAAATGCACTTTGGAATATGAATCCCTCTTTTTACTTTGAGCAATGTCATAATCATCTGTAGAGATTTAGAAGGGAAAAAATGAAAGTTCTTAAAAGAAGCTATACTGGCATAAATACAAACCAGAACTGACACCAAGTCTTGCTGCATTTTTTGTCCTATTTTTCCTTTAATAGTTCTTTTTCCACTTTATTCACATCACAAATCTCAGTTTTGCAGTCCCAGCCACTTAGATCTGTTATCATCAATCCAGGAGCCATATGTGGGGAATGCACAGTCATGCCTATAGCGGATTCTCTTGTCCCAAGCTATGCTCCTTCTCCTAGGACAGACTCCCCAGGGACAGGGTACGCCTGTATTGAGTAACACATGCAGAAGGATCTCAAATGTTTCTCTCTTCCCCTACATGTCCAGAACTACTGATGGCTACAGCAAATATCCAATGATCCAATATGAAATTCTTTTAAATCACTACTTTCAAGATCCAAAATGTCCAATTGATTGCAAATGCAATCCTTTACAACCTGCAGACATGTGGGTTCATATCTGTGAAATGTATTTCCATAGTCTGAAAGTCCTCGTTTACTGTTTCTACCAGAATGAAGGACCTGGTCATGCAGCAATGGCTCATCTAACTAGGTCTTGAAGAGTGAGACACAACTGAAATAATTTGTAGGTTTCAATCCCATGAGGAGGAGGCTGGACAGGCTTGTGACTGACTCACAAACGTTACAGATGGCAATCCATTATGCATAGCTCATATACTACCTCTCACTGCTATACTTTTTGTTAAAACAGAAGCAGTGATGGAATTTGAACCATCAGGGTGTGTTCCCTGGGGAATATGTTAGTTGGTACATTCCAGAAATGGCTAGCCTGGAGCAACATGAGCATGTCAGAAACTAGGACTGGTGCCTCTAAAATGTAGACTTAATCAGGTAAACCCAATAAAGGGCAGAAAACTGTTTGCAACTGTGTCCAAAGTAGCTGATATTGCTTTGTTTGCAGTATGTCTAAAGATAAGAACCTCAACTGCCTAAGGAAGATTTAAGAGAATACACACAAGGAGATAAAGATCTCAGTCAAGCAATATTTCTAGTCTATATTAGAATTAGAAAGAGTGAAATGGAGCTGCCCTGAAGGCAGTAAAAAATGAGATCTTTAGATATCAACAGATGTTAGAACATGTAATGGTTTTTTCATGATGCATTCTTTAGCACACATTAAATACTTCTATATAACATTCAATTAAAAGAGTGGAAAACTGAATATGCCAAAGCATGGGGTAATTACCCTGATGTATCTAAATGTCATTATTCTGCTTGTAATAACTTTGAAATCAGCACTGATTTAGGAAAAAGTTAGTCAAAATATAGTTGAGGCTCTTTTTCATTTAGTAAAACCAAACAGTTTCAAACTCTATTTTTATTTCTCAACAGCTGACAGCAAGAATTTGCAGCCTACCAATCTACGTCTAAAGCAAAAGTGATAGAGCCTAATAAGAACCTGGGATAAGACAGTAACAGATAACAAGGGGATGTGTGATATGTAAATTACAAGGATGACTGGAATTAAGATGTGTTCTCCAAACAGCACTCAGATTTTGTTTTGAGAGATAGTGAAACAACATCTTTATGTGTAACCAGAACAGAAATAGAAGCTATTTGGAAGCGATAAAGTAAATTCCTACAAATTAAAAAATAATACACTAATACAAGAAGTCTTTGGCCTAGATAAGACATAGGATGATACCTGTTTTAGGATTTTAAAATGAGAAATAGAGATACTCCCAAAATATATTTCAGGTGGCAAGAGGAAGACTGTACTACATCATTAATACAACATCAGAAAAGATAGCTTGAACTAGAAGGTAACTTCCACTTCACTGCACAGCTGTAATTAATCTTTTGTCAATCAGAGAGCAAAACCCATAAAAATGCTGCCAATTTGGGAGATGGCAAATATCTCCTCATTTTTTTATTTTCTCCCTAACTTAGGTAACAAAGACTTCAGTAGCAGAGATGAAAATATAACCTGGATGATCAAACAAAAACTAGTTAGAGACACCAGAGCTATGTCATGAGCTATCTAGGAAAACAGATTTGTAATATGCCTTTTAAAGAAAGAAAGGAACAGAACCAAAAAGGGTTAAGGTAAGCCATCTTAGTTCCTGAGCTTTTTATGGGTTTACTATTTTTTAGGGCTGCCATATATTCTATGCTGGAAGAAGAATTGACCAAAAATGCAAATGAGGAAAAAGACTAAAGGTTGGTAGCAGCAAGAGGATGGGGAAAAGGCTGAATGATGCAAGCTGCTGACACTGGGTAGGAAAAAAGAGAAGCTTTATAGACCTGAAGCAACTCACAAGATTCAAAAAATTATCTGTCACTGAAAAGAGCTTTCAGGGTTGAAATCCCCAGGATCATATCCATACAGTGCTCATCAGAAAGTGTTCTTTATATAGTATTTTACCAGAATTTTGTCTTTAGGAGACTAAGCTGCAAATAGGCCTTCAGTCACACTAGTTTTTGAGGAAAATCTGCGTTGTTCCTGAAAAAGGAAGAAGGTGAAGCTCTTAAAACTGAGGTTCTCACAGTACCAAGATTTTTGCATCCACTAAATTCACTTGCAACTCAATGGCATTTATATGAGATATAAATATATTAAAAGGTTTGAGGGAATGTGATTGCTTCGTGTAGATCTTGCGCCCAAAAAGAAGTCCTCATGGCTAAATATGTAGTGTTCTGAGCAGACAACAATTCTTTTCTGCTGCCCTGTTTTTTTCTGAAAAAAACAAAGTAGCAATATTCACATTTTCTATTATAATTTCTATGGCAATAGAAATGACAGCATCTATTAAGTATGTTACACTGCTTATTCTACTATAGAAATAGACCCCAAACCCAGAAACTGAAGGACATTTCAAAACTTCATGCCAGGATGCTATAATGTTAGTTTTTGCAGTATAGTGCTATTTAAAGCAAAATTATCTTTTTTTCCTGTAAAAATATTACGGGTGAATTATCTCTATTTCTTCCCTGAAAAAAATCAGTTACAGAAGCCTTATTGATCTATGAGATTTTTTTGCATTTCTCTGTTGCTAAGAGACTATGTCATCCTGATGTTATTTAATTAATGATTGTTTTATCATGACAAGTGTTACTCCTAATTTCTCAAATCTAAATAGGAACACTCAGCCAATATTTCAACTCTGAAATACCAGCTGGCCACAACTGGGTAACACTACTTCAGGGTTTTTAAGAGAAGCATCAAGTAAACCTGATAAATATTAAATCAATACAGCCTACTTCCTCACTGGTCAGAAGTGACTGGGGTAAGGTACTTTCTGTATAAGAATGGCTTAATACCAAAATCTTTGTACATCCATAGCATTTAATTTACAGCTACATAATTTAATATTTCATGCTGATGATGTGAGTCCTATGTTTAAGAAGTGAACAGCCTCTGTTAGCTATCTGTACATGTCAACTAATTTTACTGTGTAACAGGTAAACCACAAAAGGAAGAAAAAGGACCTGATGATTACTTTGGAAAATGACAGAAACACTGAGCTGGGTGTGTTGTCATAGGAACAGCAAGAGACCTAAATCTCAGTCTGTGTCTGAATGGGCAAAATACAAATCTGTATTTTACACTAAAAATAATAGCTAAAAAAAGGTAAAAAAGAATGTAGAGTTCAAAATTAAGACCTTAGTTAAGAATTGTCAGAACTGATGTGGATGGAGTTCTTCAAGTCAGGTTTTAAAAACATTTCCAACTGTAGCCTGAAATTCTATTTTGCACAGTTCCTATTTTTCTTCTGTCATTCAGTGCTAGGAGCAGCAAAGTGTAGATATAATCAGTTGTATGTTCTGTTCTGGGTTTGAAGGTAAATTTTCTGCAGCAATCAACAATGCTTTGACCTACCCCACAGCCTCCTGCACTGCCCTTTGTCCCTGCTCTGTCCCTGGCATTTGTCCTCACAGAGCACATTTGCTCACCTCCTCCTAAAACCCCACCTGAGGCCCAGAGTTATCTCAGCTTTAGGGCTGGTCAGCTCTCAGCCTTGTACTGTTTTATACCACACTTCACCATTTATGCTCACTTACTTCCTGACTCTTTTCCTTGCAATTTTTTTCTCCCTTTTACTCACAAATCTATCCATTACTCCTTTATCACCTTTCCTATCACATCCATCCTCTTATTCTTCATGCTCACTGGCTACCAACAGCAGATGTAATGCTTAACAAAGACAGACTCTTACCAAGCCTTTTCAGCTCTTTTTCTCCTCAACTTAGATGTTAATAGGTCAGAGGAAGAACTAGAAGGAAAATGGAGGAATAAAAGAGCTGGAAATACCATGCAAATCTTCTACATCCCTATCAGTACTTGCAAAATTATATTTTCTTCTAATTTAGATAAGTTATAAAAAGATCTCTGTATGAGTAACAAATAAATTTTGTATTTTCTATAATGTGACTAAAAGCTGGGTAAGTCACACTATTGCTAATAAAACCCTATTTAATTTTGAGTTGAAAAAACTTTTAAAATGGAAATCTAAATTTAAAAGTGAACTAATTTTTTTGAACTTGGATATAAGAACACTTTTCTCCTAACCTGCTCCTCAGAAGTGTCATTTTTTTTAATCTGAACTATTCATTGAAATGTTTGTCATATTTTAGAAATGTCTTCTTGAAAATGTCTGCTTGAACTGATTAAACTGTAACAAAGTTGTAAGGAAATGAAAACAGATATCCATAGAAAGTACCAGAAAAATTCAGAAGTAGACTTTTAAAAATTCATATACACCTCCATATATTATAAATGGTCATACAATTAGAAAATATCAATTGGAGGCTACTTTCCTGTTATATTAGTTAGAAACATGATCAACAGCAAATAATAAACTTTGTCCAAAATTTTTGCATGTTAAGAATTTATTCAAACTGATAGTTTTCCATCAGTCAAGAGGACAAAGAAAACAACTCTGTGGTACTTTAATGTTGTCTATATAAATGTTGTCTATACAAATATATAATGTTGTCTATATAAACTTTCCATGAAGGCAAAGCAACATCTTTTTATTAAATATTAAGAAGGTAGACTGCAGTGGCATATTTCAAATCTGAGCAAAGTTCATGAATAAACTAAACTGACTGCCTCTTACACTGACAACAGAAAACTGGAAAATGCTCACATTGACATAGACTGAGGTGGTAAAGTATTGCTGAATCTTAGTGTTTGAAGCTACGCAGATGCCCTGTCTGTCTTTGCTATCCAATATTGATAATTTCCCTATTGATTCTTTCTCCGGGATTACTGGTGCATTTCTGCCCATTACTTTATTGTGTTCCTGCCCCTGGTCCCCGCTCAGCCCTAGACTTTCATGTGTCTGGGAAGAATGAAGCAGGCTATGCTTAAACGGTTTGGAAGGGCAGATTATCCCCTGTTTCAGCTGAGGGCCAGAGAACTTCATCTTTATGCCCACAGATTTGGAGTGACCTGCTTCTGAGTGCAGCCTCCAGGATAGGAAATTCAATCCTCTAAGCAGAGTTACCAGACAATCCCATGCTCATTCCATCCCTCCTCACTAGAAGCGGGGCACTAATTGATGTCCCACATGCTGGAAGTAACCAGGTTATTACCACAAATGCTGAAATTTTTCAGCAGCTTTTGGAAAGATGGGAAGTGATAAGAAGAAGTCACGTAACAATGTGGTCATTTGGAAGGTAACATGTCTCACTTCAAACTACATAAATGATTACCAACACATGCATGTCATCTACTCTCTATTATGGTTCATTTAGCTAATGAAATGCTTTGGCAGCTAGTCATAGATTTGCAAGACAGAACATACTAATAGAATATATATTATGAAATAATGGGACATTTTAGCACGTAACAGATCAGCTGCACATTGCCTTTAATCCACAGGGGTTTCTTTTTACTATAATCTTATCTTATTGAGCGGCAGAGGGTTCTATAAATATCTAAATGTCATCACTGCTAATTCTTTTATTGACAACCATTTCACTAAGAAACTCCACAGGTATTTCTAAACTAATTTACAAAATAGCAAATGCCAGAGACACCATGTGGTATTCATAATGTACTGTTATGAAAGCAGAACAAATTTGATTTCTTTAGTAGATGAAAAGCTGGCAGTGATAAGCAACTTTTGAAAACAAGAACCCAAAAAATGCTAGTTTAAGTCATGAAAGATTTAAGGAAATACAGCTGCTATAAAATCTAGCCTTTCTGGTGCAGAAAACCATTAAACTATAAATAGATGCAATCACATGGAAAACAGAACTCCCTGTTCCATTTCTACGTTCTAAACCCTCACTGTACCTGTGGAAAATGAGCCAAGGAAGAGAGGGGGTTCTTCAGGAATCGGAAGTAGGATTAAATGAGAGTTATTCCATGAGAGCATGGTAATTGGCCTTCATATGAGGAATGAGTTACAGTCTGCTCCTGAACCTCTGCAGCAGTTCAACTCCCCTTTTAAAGTTTTACAGCCTTTTAGGTGGTGTTTACCAGACCTGAGAGTCCTGGAGTGAGGAGCTGTGTTGACAAGCTAATATAAAGCCTTCAGTTAGTCAGTGGAGGCAGTGGCTCTTGGGAGTAGGGTTATGGATCAAAAACTTAATATAGATGTAGTGAAACTCCCTATGGATGAAACTACAGTTGCTCTGACCTGTGCCATTATCCTATATTTATTTGTATCTGCCACCAACAAGTCTCAACAACCTTTAAAGGAAGATCTATGCTGATTTCTAAAGAGGTAGACCATGAATTTATATTTAAGACATTCTTAGCCCAGAAACTGAAGGTGCAGAGCCATGTAGCCAAAGAAAGCATAATAAATACAATCTGCCTGTAAATATAGTATTAATTTTTAAATTATATACAAAATCATTGAAATAACTTCTCAGTAAAGTATTTTGCCATCAAAGTAGAAATTAGCCATTTTGAAACTGTTTCTGTTGTTGAATCTGTGTTGCCTTGTAATGAGATGCACAATCTCATGTGGCCGGTCTTTTTATCATCCAAACTAATCATATGGGAACTCAAAGACCTTGGAGGAAGTCCAGGTTAAAGCTAGTGAAATTTGCAGAGCATATTTTTATTACAGTTCAAATTTTCCAAGTGAAGTCCACACTAATTTTTTCCTTGTTCAGAGTCTAAATCCTTGCAGAAATAGAGGAGCTAAGAAAACATGCTCACTCTTCTGAGTCTAGGACAGATTAGAAAGTTTTATTTTTCTATAAATTAAAAAAAAAGTAAACCTATGGTTAAAAAGAAAATGTAAAGCAAAGGTAGATGTATTTTGTTCACAGAGGTTACAATTCAGTGTAACTGTTCAAATGAATGAAGATATAATACTTAAATACAAATAATCAGAAAATCATGGGCCAATCTGTGTCCTAAGAACACGCCAGTGCCACTGTTGCCCATTAAAGTAGCTGTTACTGGGGGAAGACTCTGGACACTTTAGCTCCAGAATGACCACATTTATGTTACAGTAGTATAGAATCAGCTTCAGGGAAAAAAACTTCAGGCTTCACACACTGAATTATCCCTTCCAGTCAAGATGCAATATTAAAAACCACATCTATTGTTCTCATAGTCAAGGTATGACTTTTAAAAAGAAATATCTTGTGCCACCTTTATTTAAGAATAACATGTTTATTTCACATATCAAAACCTGTTATATGCTAGTATTGTCATCTCAAATAAAAGTGTTTCTATGATATCTTACTCTATTACTTCATGTTTCATATCACTTGAAAGGTAATTAATTATCATTTCAAGTAAATTTTTTGGTTTAGTTTGTTCTGCTCAAGAGACAGCAAAACTGGGTAC
Organism: Geospiza fortis; assembly: GCF_000277835.1. NCBI lineage: Eukaryota > Metazoa > Chordata > Aves > Passeriformes > Thraupidae > Geospiza > Geospiza fortis. The sequence goes on along the minus strand of NW_005054350.1, from coordinate 984,105 downwards.
TATTTATGCAATGATCTAGCTTTGAAAACCTTGTAAGATCCCTACATTTTCAAGTGGAATAAATTGATAGTTCTCTTTAAAGGTTGCTGAGAAGAGAAAATTAAATCTAAAACCACATTTAGATTTCAAAATACTTTGAAATTTAAAGAACTGGGTACGAATTTAAAATATTTTGTCCCATGCAATTCTGTGGAGTGAACAGAGCTGTACCCCTGCTCCCTGTTAAAACCATGGAAGAAAATGAAAAGTGGGAGTGGTCCAGCCTTTCAAACAAATTCTGCAATATTTGCAAGGCAACTCTTTAAATGCTACTGATTCTTGCACCAAGTAGTAATAACATGATTTTGATGTAGCATTTAAAATTTCAAAGGTTAAAAAAGATCAGAGAAACTTTGTTTTTCCTCCAGAAATGGATATGTATCTGATTTAGCATAGGTCCCAGGAAGTGGAAGAAAACATCCAAGGAGCCTTATTAATATACTAGTAGGAGTGTTTGAAGGACAGTGTGCCAAAATGGAAATGGAGGATTTTTGGATGCCAGACACAAAGCTTGAAAATCTGTTCTGTGCTAGAAGCTGATCAAGAGATTGCATAAGAGGCAAAAATACATTAAAGGTAATTCTGTACATAAAGAGCTGTGTGAAAATCACTTCAGAGAAATAAAAAGCATCTGTTGGTAGAGAGGGAGACTTTGTAACTATAATCTGTTGGTAGAGAGGGAGACTTTGTACCTATACTCCTCCTAGTGTCTTCTCTATCTCATTCTTTAGTTAAAGAGTGTTCCACTGTTTTAGGTCTCTACTGACATAGCTGTCTCCCAGTTCTAAAAAATTTAAAATTATTGGTTTTATGCTGAAAGAAATAAGGTACATTCCTATTATGCTTTTGACTAAGTTAACAAAAGTTAACCAAAGTTTGGCTGCCTTGGTGAACTATACTTCTTATGGACTTTGTTATGTGCCTGACCATTTGTTTTAGAAAGGTGATGTCAAAAGATTGGGGTTTTTTTTGTTGTTGTTGTGTTGGGGTTTTTTTTTGTTTGTTTGTTTGGTTGGTTTTTTTTTTGTCATAACAGTATGATTCTGTCTTCATAGATCAAAGAATATTTTGTTTATTTTTTGGGATTTTGAAACCAGTTAGAGGGAAAATAAAATAAGATCTTAGGAAGCCAACACACCTTCTTCATACTTTAAAAATATCAAACAGGTTTTGCAAAATTCTTAGTAAATTTGAGTTCTATTTTGTACATAGAAACATCAAAGAAATGTAACAGTGGAATCCCTTATTATGTGGCTATGGCCTTGAGCATCCTAATTTAGCTTTGAAGTTAGACGAGTTTGGACTAGATGATCCATAACATCTCTTTTCCCTCTTTGAACTCTTCCTATGAATAGGAGCAGCAAAGAATATAACCAGAGATGGAAGACAACTTTCATATTTACAGTATCTGAAACTATTTTAATCTCAAAGAGTAATTTTTATTGCATAGGTGACTTAATAGAGTAAGGTTACTTTTTTCAGATGGTACAAAATATTTGGTATTATTACTTTACAAATGTGTAGGGATAGGTTTAGGGCTGATTAGGATGGTGTTAGGTTGACAGCTGGATTAGATGACTTTGGAGGTATCTTCTAAACTTGATGATTCGGTGATATTTAAAAGAAAATTAGTTTTTTGGGGTTTTTTTGAGTGGGTAACACAGATCCTAACTGCCATAGGCTCTAAAGCTTTCATCTCCCTAAGGGAAACAGTTTGATTGTAAGGAATTTCTGTAAGCTCGCAGGGAGAACATACCTCAAAACCCAAGTGAAATTATGTATTTCACTGAGATTCATATTGTCCTTGCACCTCATCTTAAAGCCAACGACATGTCCAAAGTAAATTCATTATGATATATTTATTTGAAATTAGAATTTAATGCAAAAATTCTAGGCTTCTGGGATTACAGTTATTTGAGAGTTTGCAGGGGGCAGACATGTTTGCTTTCTTTTATATACCTAAGAAATGTCTTCATCTATCTAATGATTCCATGCATACAAACATATTTACAGCTGCAGAAAACTCACTGGTAAGTGAAGTTTTTTCAATAGTACAGAACAGATGATTGGGGATAAAAGCATCATATAGTCAACCCAGGACAACATGCAATCTATGTTATTCCAAACATGCAAAATATTTTTCCCTCTTCACACAGGGTGACATGACCTACATTCTCCCAATACATTTGTCTTTCTGATCCTGAGCACCTCAGAATAGCCACAAGCCTCAAGTAGAGTAGTGACACTTCATGTTTGTGCAAACTTGTGAGTGTCTCACCGCCTTTGGACTTTATATCATTTAAACCTTTAGACTTTGTACATTTTAAATCACTTCTAGCTTTTCTTGATTAGCATTGATCAGAAAGGAAGCCTTATGTCCAGTGTGACTAACCATTAATTTAAAAACCTAAAATTAGTTGGGCATGCTTGCCCTCTGGAAGTTTTCAAAGGCATTCAAGTCTATTAAATACTTGGGAAATTTCAGCATTATTTTGGATATAATACCAAATTTCACTGGGTCCTTAAAATTAATGATGACGTATTTTTACTTGAGCTATGTAGACTAGATTTCCATTATAAATGCCTGAATAATAAGTTTAAAAATCTTCTTGCTCCATTTGGCATACAGAAAATAAAGAGATATTAGCTCTGCAACCCTGTTTCCTTTCAGTTTGGCAGTGGGATTGTTCCTTCATTATTTTCAGAGTGTTTGTAATCATGATCTCAGGTTAATTGAGAAATAACCAGTGCCACCTCATAGATTGTCAATGCTAGGGCCAGAGTGTGGGATCCTTACTATTCTAAAAATGCAAGACCTCAAAAATCAGTGGGAAAAACTTTCAGCCGTTCTTTCTGAGACAGAGACTAGCTCAGTACAGTACTCAATGTCTGTAAACACATGTGCAGCTCTAAACAACTGCAAGCAAACCTTCTCTGAGGAATTACACTCCTTGAGATTCAAAACTATGGGATTTAGTATGTTTTGTGAGC
>NW_005054350.1:942875-981064 GCF_000277835.1 Geospiza fortis | reverse complement strand
TGAACTTCATATTCTGATACTATGTCCTTCACATTTAACTCAAAGCAGTAAAAGCTTCCCATCCAAATACAATAATTTTATTCAGTGAATAAAAATTGAACAGGTGGCAAAATCCTTTGTGCAATATCAGCACAGATGAATAACACATCAGAATGCTTGGTTGTTAATGGCCACCAGATGTCCAGCCAAAGAAAAAGAGCCAAAAAATTTTTCAGCTCTGTGATACTGAAGTTCTGTAAAAAAAACTTACTGTTATGTATGATAACATCAATATTAAACAAAAACAAAAAAAAATGAAGAAAAAAAGTAGAAATCTAGTATCTAACAGGATCATAACAGTTGTTCAGTCTCATCAATTTTTGAATTAGGAGTAAACAGAATTTTCCAGTGCTGTAGGAAACAATCATGTATGTCTTTCACTCATAATGAAAAACAATGAAGTCAGTAATTTGAAGTCAGTTGGATGGACAAGGAACCATTGAAAGGCAGAGAATTCATCTTTATTTACTATTCTTTCTAAATATCTGAGTGACGTGTAACAATCAACAAATATTGAGATTAAAAAAGTTTAAAATGTGATTTTTAAGATTACATCTGACAGAAATACTCTAAAACTGGTGATATTTATACAGAGCATTCATATTTCATGATAACATCCCAACAGGTTGTGTGTATAGGACACTGAAATGATGTGACAAAGAACATCATTCAGATGAAAGCTTTTCTTTTCATTTTCCCTTACAGATACACACACACAAAAAAAAGTCTGATATATTCAGGTTTTTTTCCAGATGTCTAATTATCTAGCTCTTAATAACTAAAATGGTCTCTAGAAACTGATACTCTGAAACTGAGAAATTGGCTTTATCTACAGAATTCCAAATTAAATAGTTAGGAGGCTATAACAGGGATGTCATAATAGGCTGAAAACATTGATTTTTATTTACTGTTTTCTATTCACTTTTTCCTCAAGTAAAAATCTGAAAGCCTCTAGAGAATACCAAAACCCTGTGGGCTACTCTACTTGCTATATAACATTAATACTACACTTACATATAAATCAGATAGAGGCAGCACTTCAGCTGCTCCTCAGCAGCTCCTCTACTTAATTATAGGTGTTTGTAACCACTGATGTGAATCTGAATAGGTTCAACTGTGTGGACTCTCTGTGTTTTCCCAAAAAAGACAGAGCCAGAGAATAGTGTCATTTGGCTCTCTGTAACAGGGTCTGTAAAACAGAGTTAGCCCTTTCTAGAAAACAATACAATATCATCTTAATTTTAGTGGACACTCTCCCTGAGCCAATATTTAAGTAGAACATCTTTACCAACAGATACTTCATATTCCTTCCCTTTTTTTTATTTTTCTTTTTTTTTTTTATTTGGGTTTGCTCAGGAATTCAGAATCAAAAAGGATTAAAAACATTTAAGATGGCATGGTTTCCAGATAGCCAGTAGGTTAACAACTCTCTTTACTCTTCTCTCCTGCAAGGAAACAGAAATTGATAGGAACTTTCATTTCATTTCAGTAGCTCTCAGAGTTTATCTACAAGAGTGCATGAACTTTACATGAGAGGGATATCTCAAAAGATCCAAAATTTTAAATACATTTTATTCCTTTATAATTATTAATTAATAAATGCTTTTATATTCTGAAAGATTATGACAACTGCAAGCAATAGGAGAAAAATCCACTGTTAAAAATTACTTTGTAACAAGAAGCAATAAAGTAAGTTTTCTTCCAGAGTTTTCTTCTTGAATGCAGTTCAGTTCTCAATCATCTAAAAAAGTACTTTTATATCAATAAATAAATCCTTCATATTCATAAAGTTAAGTAACAAGTCTCCCATAAGTTCAATAGCATTTATTCCACACTCTGTTTCAGTATGCTTATACCATAATAGTCATCTAATATATACAAGTAATGCAAAAATGAAGTGTAATTTTAGGCTTTCTAACAAACACCTTCTTCTGATTTAGAATTACATGTATAGAAATGATTTTCAAAAAAAGTATTGCTGGATATGTGATTGGTGATGGGTCACAATTTTAACTATAAAAGGTGGGGTTCTTTTAAATATACACCCAAGTAATATGGAAAGAGGACTATGAGAAGGAAAATAAAATGCAGACCTTGCTTACATAGCAATGTTGCTGTGGTAATAAAGATATTTTAAACTCTTTGTTATGCTCAGATTTCTCTGTTGTTTGCAAGTTTAAATGACTATTTAAGCAAACTCTGCTATTGAAAGTAAATGGTATCTCTTCTGTAGTGGATAAGTGCTGAAGCACCACAATGCTGCTGTGGCTAAAGATTGTTATCCTTAAGAACATAATTGAATTACATTTGAATAGAGCATTTGAATAGCTAGATAAGCAATGAAGATAAATCAGGTAAGAATTAACAGATAAAATTCTGCCTTTCCTAAGACACTTAGCTTAAACCAAGGACGTAAGCATTCCATGTTTTGAATTGTTCTTTACTGTCGTTTCTGCCTGACATTAGTGAAAAGAAAGACCTTTCTTTAAAAACATAATTTTAAAAATACCCAGTGGGAGTAAGCAGACTGTCTAGAATGGAAAAATCACAATGACTGCAATGATATCTTATCTTTACAGAAGCAAACTAAAGTGTCAAAAACAGTGAGAAAGAGAGAAAAGGCGACACACAAAGACAGCAGGATTTTTGTCTTCCCTGATCCAAGTCCAATCAAGCAAGTATGGAGGGTAAAACTGACAGTGCAGAACATAGACAGTCTAGAATTAAAGAAAAAAAAATTAAAATATCTATAGCAGTCAAAATATATCCAGCTTTCTCCAAACCAGCATGAATTATACACAATACAGCCATTTTTCCTCTTGCCTTTGGAGATTCACTTGAAAGAGAATCTGGACACAGATAAAGGTACCAACTGCCTAAATTAAAGCAAGTTTGAAAAGAATTGACTTGTCTGTCTTCCTTCTCTGTCCTTTCATATCTAATTAAAAATCTTTCACGTAAGTACCTTTTTTTGTGAACAGGTTAACTTTGACACTACAAGGATTTAATTTTTTTACTTCAAAGGACTTCACATGCTGAATTGTAATGCAAAGGCCTGTTTTATCCATGAATTATTAATATATCTTATCCACTGAACTTTGAGGATTTATACTTCTTTGTCTTTTGTTATACAAACAGGTGTTTTTGAAATGGAGCATGACCTGCTTTAGATTAATCTAATTGGGTACATTTTCAATTATTGTAGACTAATTTAAAGGGACTTCAAGGGTCCAGTTTCTCAGCTGCTTAACATGGGAGAGTTTTCAGTGGAAATACGCAAATTTTAAAGATCTGTGTCTACATATATATGTATAATATAATTTGATTTTCACAACAGTAAGATTTTAAAGTAGTCATTTATTATACAAATGTTTTTAAAAGAGACCACAGTTAAAATGAGTAAGATTTAAGTTGCAAAATATGTTATAATTTAGAAAGCATTTATCTCAACATTCATGTAGGTTTTTATATTTCAAACTTGAATAGCATTAGCTTGTTCTTCACTGTGTTTAGGGCTTATGTTTATTATTAGAACAAGCTTCACTGTAAATAAGGCTTATGTGACAGTGCTATAAGTAGTAATACACACAGAAGTATTTCTTGTATGCAAACACAAATTAAAGTTGAAAAACTACATTTTGTATTGCTTTATTCTCATTTTCCTTATCATAGGTTTTTATGTATATGTTCACTTACCATTTTCCAAAATTCTAAAGAGGGAGAAATGTAGTAATTGGTATGAATATCTATTTTTACTATATAATTAAGCAGAAGTGTAAAACAAAAATACACAGAAGAGCCGTGCATTTTTTTCTGATGGGTTTAAAGGGTAGATTTATCTTTGTACCAGGATCACAGAACCACAGAATATCCTGAGCTGGAAGAGACCCACAAAGATAACCATGTCCAACTTCAAAAAGGGTAACATAAAAGTTAAAACATATGTCTAAGAGCATTTCCCAATTGCTTCTTGAATGCTGACAGGCTTGGGGCCATAACCATCCTCCAGGGGAATTTGTTCCAGTGTTTGACCATCCTCTCAGTAAAGAATTTTTATGTAGTATCTAAGCTAAACTTCCAACTGCCACTGAAGTCGTTCCACCTGACAGTAGAGATCAGCACCCCACTTCTGTCCCCATCGTGAGGAAGCTGTCAACAACACAGTCACCCCTCCATCCCCTCCAGACTGAGCAAACCCAGCATCCTCACCCACCCATAGCAAGTCATGCCCTCCACTCCTTTCACCACTGCTGCCCACCTGGGGTCATCACATTATATTTTTATATCCGACTCATCTTTTGGAGCCCAAAACTGTACAGAATGCTCCAGCTGAGGCCACAGCAGTGCTCTGGTTTAGCAGGAAAACCGCTTCTTTTGGTTCATTCTCTGTATTGTGCTTAAAGCACCCCAAGATACAGTTGGCCCTTTTGGAACACTCACAGCTCATAGTGAACTTCTCATAGAGCAAAATCTCCAGATCACTTTCTGCAGGGCTGCATGTGCAGCCCTTGTCCCTCAGTCTCTACTTATATTCGTAGAAATATACTTAAATTCTTACAACCATATAAGTATACTTACATACTTATATATTACACTGTACCAGGTGCAGATTCCAGTATTCATCCTTGTTTCACGTGGTTATACCATGAGGAAAAAAGCTAATGCTGCTTTTAATTAAGGATAAACCTGAGAGAAAAGTATTTTCAATTACAGGTCATTCAAAACTATTATCACAAAGCAATTAAAAGAAAATTCTTTGAGTTATTTCATGCACATGTCAATGTAAAATATTTCTGCACTGAAATCAAAGCGGAGGATTGCATTATTTTGTCAGCCAGACAATTTCCTCTCCCAGAGGAAAAATAAGTAGCAGATAAAAAATAGGTAATAACACAGGATAGATGGCTGCTTAGAGTGGGAAGCCTTCAGAAAATTTTAGAGTCATTCCCCTTTTAATGCAATGAATAATTTGCTGTGCAACAAACCCTTGTTACTCCTGTGGATATGTTAGGAACTTGGGGCATTCTCTGGCTGCAGCTAACCATCCTACTCCCGGGCAACAAAATGGCAGCCAAAAGAGATCTGTAGTACTTTTGAAAGATATTTTTAAAGGAGCTAGTTAATGAACTGTGTTATGAAAAACAGTCTGAAAATTGCTGTGAGTTAAAAATAAAATAAATAAAACCCTGACCAAACCAAACCAACCAACCAAGCAAAAAACCCCAAACATAAGAAGTTGAAAAATTCCTTATGTTCTTGGCTAAGGCTCTTGCTTGCACTGTCCTTGTCAGGAAATTACTACCATTTAGACAGCACCTATGTCCATAAATGTGATAGGGGCTCCTGTTCAGAGGAATTAGTAAAGTAGCTAAAGGAAATAAGGTCTATAGGGGCTGAACCCCAAATGAATCTTTAGACTACAGCATAAACACTACAAAAAACAATAACAGAAGAAGGAATTACTTTTTCACTGGGGTGGAAATGGGTTTTAGATTTTACACCTTGCTACAAAATCCAAGTCCCTGAAGAAAGTAGGAAATGGTAACATTCTGGCTGCTGAAACCTGAAATGGCCCTTGGTCCCACATGTGCAGCTTCTGTCAGCATTGAAATCCAGATGAAGTAGGCCAGATATAGGTGAAGAAAAGCAAGTTACTGCTTACATGTTCTTTAGGAATATATCTTTCTAACAATTCATTTTTTGATAAACTGAAAGAGTAATTTGAAGTAAAATGTGAGGGTTTGGAAGACCTTAAGATGTCAAATATGACAGAAAACCTTGACAGAATGTTATTTTCATTCCTTTTTATATTTTGCTTTTTGTTAAAGACAAAAGAAGGTTCTTTTTCACAACTATAAGGTGGAATTCGCAATTTGGGTTCTTATGCTCTGTGTAACTATTGAGTTCATCTGTAATTTTAGAAAAAGTTGTGCACCTCTGAGATTAACCAGGCATTAAATTTTTAAAAACACTGAAGAAACTGAAGTCACTTATATTTCTTCACTCTTTTAGGATGAACATTAGATGGCTTCAAATACCACTTTAAGATTCATGAACACCTAGTCATTTTTGCTGAAAATGTCTTTTTTGGCAGATGACATGGGATTGTACCTTCATTTGTGAAGCAGTTCAGAGGAGAGTTTGATGAAAATAGTGCAATACCTCACAAGCATTCTGCTGAGCCGAATCTCAAGCCAAAGGCACTTAGACCCATATTATCATCCTCTCATGACTGTCTTAGATGATTCTGCTGAACTCTTCCATTCAAATTAAAAAAAAATGTATAGGGATAATTATTGTATCAGAGAAAAAGAACACAAGGTTTTCAGTCTCCTTTTATATCTAGTCTGATTACACATAGGGCCAAGAACTAGATTCCCATAGAGCATACCCATACTAGCATGTAGTGCTGCATCAGGGTTATGGCTGTGAAGAAAAACCCTCCACTGGCTCCCTCAGTGCGTGGCTCATCCCTGGAGCCATCCCTGGCACACGAGCTGGGTTCCTTCTGACTCACTCTAAAGATCTGCTCCTGCTCCGCTGTGCTGCTTGCTAATGAAGACATAGCCAAATGCAGCTCAAAAACTTGATTAAATATTTATTTGGAGAATAGCTTTAATTCCAGCCTTTTAGGGAGGAAATCCCCTTAGAGATGGAAGGTGTGTGTTTGAACTTCTCAAGATGAGGCAGTGCTTAACCTGAATTCTTTTACAGCCTTACTCACTCTTACACTTCCCTTGTAAAAGGAAAGCAGCACTTCTTCAAAGGAAAGCAGTAGGGAATATTGTGTTTCAGTGAAATTTAACTCTGCTGGTTTGCCCTGGTATCATACTCCTCCCTCCACAACAGACACAGCAGAGCCAAAGCACTGCCATACCAGGCCACATCAAAGGTCCTCATAGCCCAGCATCCTGTCCCCAACAGAGGCCCATAGGAAATGCCTTGGGAAAGGTGTAATTACAGGACAGAAAGTAGTTCTCTACTCACTTGAAACTATTTCATTCCTGTGATCATTATTACTGCCCTTTCCTGAACACTTTGAAGGTGTAATACTTTTCAGGAGATAAAAATACAAGAATGACACAGAGTTTAACAGATTTTAGTGATTTGAAATGAAGACATAGGGGTGTTTTTATCATTATTCTTTTCCTAATAATTTTTAATATCCTATCTGCTTCCAACTGCTACTGCACATGGAGTTTTTCACAAACTATTACAATTCTAAGATCAGATTCCCAAATGACTGGTTAAACTGCATCCCTGTATAGGTGAAGTCAGGTTTTGGGATTGGAGTTCTCTTTACATCATTTCACACTCATCTACATCAATTTTCTTTTGCCATTTTGTCCCCAGCTAACTCAGGCAGACCTTTCACTGGTTCTCACAGTCTTACTCTCTCATTTTGAATACTTAGGTTGTTAGGACACCTTTTCACTTTGCTTCTCATATTATTTCCCAAATAATAGCTGAATATTCTGAAAAGCATAGGCTCAGTGCAAATCTCTCTTGGAAAACAGGAACATTTATTCCTATGCTTATGGCTTTACAGGTTTGCATGCTATTACTCACACAGTTAAGAACCTTCACTTTCAATCCAAGAATCTCATGTTTGTAGGTGTTAGTAGCTCCCACCAAGACAATATTTCATTGCTTTACCTTCTTTCTTAAGATTAATCCATTCTTAAGCTTTATGAATAGAAGCAGAATTTTGGGCATTTAAAATACTTTCAGGACTGGCTGTAAACACAGCTGAAGTAACGAACTATGCTTGTCACCAGACCTAACTCACTTTTACTGAGAGAAAAAACCTGGAAAAACAGCAGGTGGTGGCTGCCATCACAGGCTGCTGAGGGAGCAAGAGAACACAACAGAAACTGTGTTGGGCTAGGAGCAAGCAGAATTGTCTCTCAGTGGCAGTAAAATTCATGCCAGGGACACATTGCTCTGAGATTTCTTCTGATTCATTTCTTAGAGGTCCCACTAGCAGCTGGACTAGATGATCCTTGTAGGTTTCTTCCAACTGAAATTATTCTATTCTATTCTATTCTATTCTATTCTATTCTATTCTATTCTATTCTATTCTATTCTATTCTATTCCTCTTCCTTATGGTCACACCACCACCTTTTTGCGTCAACACAGCAAAGAACCGAGGCCAAATTCTTTAACAGTAAAATTTAATTTTACTCTACCTGCCTAAGACTTTCAAGCTACTTCTCAGTCCATAGGAAAAGAAAAAAAAAAAAAAGGAAAGATTGACTCTGTGTTCACTTTTGGCATTTGTACAAACCTGTCTGTCTAGACATCTCGTGTCAGCCTTTGCAAAAGACTAACAGCGTCTCAGTTTATCTAGACAGCTCAGTATTATCAGAACAAACCCCATTTCCTACCTGTGCTTTTGAAATTTCATTTCCTTTGACCAGAAATCCTTTTCTGCGAGAGTACACATCTGAAGATGAAAGGCACAGGAAAAGCCAGAATCTCTGGAGAATTCAGTTTGGTTCAAACACCAAATAATACTTTGGGTCTTAAGATGGTCTTAAACTAAAAACGATTTTTCATTTCTCCATGCAGAAAGGATTTTTTTTATTTCAGAGAGAAATACAGGGTTTTTGTCACGTAATCTTCCAGAGCATCCAGACTCATCAGTAGTACAGTTTGTGAGTATCTAACTTGCCTGTCAGTCTGTATCATACTCATCAAGAGCATCTGCTACCACACTGCACAGAGAGAGCTACAGATTTCATGAACAGGTGTTTATTCAATACTGAATTTATTTAAAAGGTGTTCTGTTATCAATTGATATGCTTCCAGCAACACCAAGATGTTTCAGGAATAAAAATATCAGGCATTTAGTGAGAATTCTGTCTATAACAGGTGAGAAGAATGTGAAACAGGTCAAATTCACTCCTTGGCAACACGGGTTAAAAAGTTTTCCTAGCAAATACCCAAAACCAAGCAGGAAAAATTGTATCTGCTAATAACAATAACCCTTTGTTGCACAGTGTCTCAACGTATCTCTTGCACTAAGAATTCCAATGGAAAATCTGAAGCCTTTCAAGGGTGCAGGAGAACTACAGGAAGCTAAAACTATTATCATTAGCCTTTATGTAAAATTCCTTATGACTGACAGTAGTGAATATGCAAGAGGTGTAGAATTGGATGAAATTTGCAGGTTAAATGACTCAAAATAAAAAGGGAAAACAAATTGTACACACGAAATTCTGAGGCAGGTATCTTCAGAATCCCACGTGCTTATGGCCCGCATTTTTAAGGCAGAGTTTATATCACCCTTGACCTGATGAAATTATAAAATGCATCTCACATAATACAATTGCAAGAAAATGTGTATTTGTTGCCAAGATGATTAGAAAAGTGGGGTTTTTTAGCACAGTAAGTAGGTCATATTTATATGAATGACATGCAAAATAATGGAATGTTATTCCTTTTTTTACATATACTCCAAAGCTCAAACTTAAACTATGAAATCTCCACTTTATATGGACTTCTGCAAAAATCTGCAATCATCGTGATTCACAAAGATCCTGAATTAAAGGCAAGAGTAATAATCTTCAAATTTTTAAATTTCCTTTGATGTGTAAAACAACAGCCATTTTTTTCTGGCAAAAGACTGATACCTATGGCAATGAAAAAAACATGAGGTTACTACAATTTGTAGAATCTCATGGAATTCTTGAGCAATATTTTAATGAAAATATGGACACAAAGGTCTGTGTGCTAATTATAACTGTAATGAATATCCAGTCCATAAATTCCTCTTGTGTCCTAACAACATACTTGTAACAGAAAAGAGGTAAGGAGGAGAGCAAAGGCAGAAATCATTTTAATATGCCTACTTTTTGCATCTTCCTCTTTTTCTAACATTTCTTCTTCACCTTTTCTTTCCTTCACGTTCATTTACTTATGTAAGTTTTCTCCCTGCCAGCCTAGAAGATATGCAGTAGCTAGCTTCCTTGAAGCAGGAATATTGTTCATAATTTATAAATCCATTGCCACTGAAAGGTACAGGGAGAAAGAGAAGAGGAAGAGAAGAGAGAAAGAGAGAGAGAGAGAGAACAGAAACACAGAAAAGTGAATGGTAGCCTGCAATAAAACCAGTCATTCTTCTCAAGCTAAGGGAGAAACAAGCCATGAAATAGTGATGGGTCTTGCAGCCCATTTGTTGACTTTTTGAAATAGGACGTTGTAAGCAGTAGCAGGATAATTTAAAATATCAATTGTAAATTGGAGCTTGAAGCAGCGGAGAGGATGGAGGAGAGAGAGGGGCTCAGGTGTGACTGGTGGTACTGACAACTGACATGGGGACTGAGAACTAACCAAGCCACATCAGTGCAGCCAACTCCAAAATGAAACTCCTGTCAACTTCATTTCATCTCCACCAGTGTCAACACTGCACTCCCTCCATTATTACAGTAGCCTTCTATCTCTTTTCTGATTACTATTACAGTTTATACCTCAGGGAATAATGCCACATTATTTTTCACTTTGTGGATAATCATCTGTCTCTATAAATCAACATCAGGTGTCAGCTCAGGACCTTCACAACTAAAAAAACCTCTTACTGAGTTGGTGGGAAGTAAGACTCATATCCTAGTGCCTAATCAGTTTTTTTAGCAGCTGCTTTATGAAGGCAGCCTCACAGCAGAATCACATTTTCACCTGTTTTTATTCTGCTGACACCATTGTTTTGGTTGTGGAAGCATGCTCCTCTGGCTCAATTACTAGGACATGCTGCACTGGGGCTTTCACAGCTGCTCCTGATTTGCAAAAGGAATACTTACCATTACAGCAGTGCCATATTTCTGTGGAGTTTTCTTCCACCAAATGATGTATGAACAATTCTGGTTGGGATAATCCCAAAATTTTATGGATGAACGTGTTTAATTAGAAATCCAAAAAACCCAACAAAAAACCAAAAACAGGTGAAAATCACATCACTCCATTTTAAAAAAGTATTTACCTGGTTATGATTCCTTCTAAGAAGGAAAGTCTAGGAAGATGAAATCTGACCATTGAGGAAATTCAGAATTAAGCTCTGTAGATGCAGCTAGGTAATTAGAGGGTAGACACAAGTTCTGCTGGTTGGAGAGTGTAATGGTTTAAGCCAAAACCAGCACAGAGAGCGTTAGTCTTCAGGCACTGCCCCACCTGAGGCAACTCAGTGAGATCCAGGAACTGGCCACAGCAACAGAAGTTCATCCAAGAAGACACATATTCATGCAAAGTGACTAACCAAGGTCAAAATGTTAATTTTCTCCAGGAAGGCAGACAGTGGAACCTCCTCTAGACCTGTATTTTGCATCCTTTTTCCATCTGATGTTATTGGTTGACAGGTACTTTACATATTAAAACCCTTCTAGTCAACCCAGATAGGTAAGAAAGGTGAAAGCGTGTGATTTTTGCCTTTATTTCTTTAGAAATCCCAGAGATTCATTGGTACAAAGAAAGAGAAGGAGAAAGAAGAGGGAATAAGGAGCAAGACAAATTATTAAGAGCAGGTTCAGCAATCACTGTATCCCTTTTGAATGGCTCATGATGAGCTGCACCTGTCCCATTTTCAGCTAAGAAGTATTTGAGATGTCTGATAAGATGAAAAGACTGATAATGAAGGTATTTAAAAAAAAAGAGGGGCATCATTTTTGCAGATATAAGGAAGAGGAATTGGTGTCTGAGCTGAGAAAGGAAGGAACAGAAAGGTTATATGTGGTACAGATCAAGGGGTAGAAATTGCAGATAGAGAAGAGAATTGAGGATAAAAAACACATAAAGAAGAAATGACAGAGTAAATAAGCTAAGTGGTAAGAAATGAGAAAGGAGTAGCAAAATTAGAAGATTATGTCTCAACATGCCTTTGCTGGAGAGAAAAACATCTGTTGAGGTAATCAGAGCAGTTGTTGGGCACAGACACTCTTCTGTCAGGTGCTAGGATGGCTCCATGGGTCTGTGGTAACAGAGAAAAGGCTCGTGAGGGTCAAAGTGCAACTCTTAGAGAAAGCACACTAGATCCTGCTTCATCACAGGGACAGATAAAACTAAATAGAGAAATTAACTCGGCTTTTTGAATGGAGAAATTATTGGCATCTTTTGTGGCTTATTTTTTCTTTGGATACTATCTTTTCTATAGTCTTTAGAGACAACAAGGGAAATTTACTTAATTGTATATACTTACAGTTAGAACAAAATTTTGATGATTGATTTTGGTATTAAGAAAAAAAAAAGTGCAACTTAAACAATTAAACAAATGCTTAGGGAAAAATCCTTTGTCTGCCCTCCCCATGCTAACTTCATTCCAACACCTTTTGTGGTGTACAAAAATCCTCTACTTTTCACAGTCAAATTTGAAATCAAGAAGCCTTTTATATTCCTATACATAGTCTGCTGTTAATTACAGGACTAAAATTGTTATCGATGAAAAGACTCATTAATTCCAACAATACAGACTAAATGGAATGTTTTGCTGTATATAAGCAATAAATATCTATTGTTGCAGACCATAACATACTTCTGTCCTGTGTTAAACCTGCCAATTAACTACAGTGGTTATGATTGATTTCAACACCCACCTTTTCTCTACAATTAAAATTAATCCTTCTACTTTATGCACATTAGTGAATAACTTAGTGTGCTAGGAAATCATTCCCTTTTTCCTTACCTGTGTCCATCTTGAGAGTCAAGAAGAGAATTCCTTGTAACTTTTTAAAATGTAAAACTATACTTTTTGCCATATAGGTCAGTTTTGGAGGTGTTGCTTTGGGGGATTAAGGCATCATCATTAAATTCCCTTTGGCACAAACAGCCTCAAAAACATTTTAGACCTTTCACCCCTGC
This sequence comes from Geospiza fortis, assembly GCF_000277835.1. Classification (NCBI taxonomy): domain Eukaryota; kingdom Metazoa; phylum Chordata; class Aves; order Passeriformes; family Thraupidae; genus Geospiza; species Geospiza fortis. Next base: position 968,178 of record NW_005054350.1, on the reverse strand, counting down.
ATTTATTTCTCAGAGTTTTAGGACTGAGAATAATGAGAAAATAGATGTTTTTGTAAGATATATATAAGGAAAAATGTCCAAACTACTGACTTTAATTTATACACTTATTAAATAATTGAAGAGAAGAAGGTAATAGTAGACCTGCAAAAGCATATACTTTGAGAAGAAATTAGATCATTTTGGACACCTAACAAGAGCATGAGAGCCATTAAAGGAAGAAAATGTTACCCAAGCAGGTGCCTTTATGTCAGTACAACTCCAGCTTGTGTACTTTCCAAATTTCATGTGTAATGTTGAATTTCATTGAATTAGTTCAATTTCTTTCCCTTTACTTTTTGATTTCCATAGGTGTTAACGTACAGCAAGAGAGAGCAGGGGTGAAAGGGGAGAGTGTGCACTGCAATCATGATTTCTGAGGAAACATTTTTAAATGCTGTGCAGTGCAGTTCAGTGCAATGTACGAGCTTGTTTGCTTATCCAGGAAAATAAGACATCTGAATAGTAACTGAAAGGTAGAAAATCAAACAAACAGACAAACAAGTAACAAACCTACTCCCTGCTATCGTGGGGCCCTGCTAGCATTTGGAAAAAATAGATTTCTCTGAAAAAAATGTTGATGAGCTTCCTCAGAAACAGACACCTGAGCTGAGAGGGAAGGGATTATACATAAACCAGAGCAAAGGAGGTGAAGAAAAAGGATTAGCAGAACTAAGCGTAACCGAAGCAATTTACCCCTCACTGAGTTTACTTTGAGCTACTTAGGACAGAAACACTATTGTGCTAACATTTGAGCCTTAAAGGGACAAGGTGCTCTCAAAGCTAAAGTATTGTACAGATGCACTTAAAGGCTGTTTGCCAGTCAACTGCTGTTCAACCAGTTTGTTCCCTACATCACACACAATGTAGAACTGACATATTGACATGAAAAGGGCAGCCAGGCTTCTCTGGATATAACCAACATAAAACATAACCTTGGTTAGAGAAACATAATAGTATTGTCTATTGGTACATAACTTCTACTATTAGTAGTCTTTTTGGTATCAGAATCACTCCTTGATGCATTGTTTTGAAAAGGTATATTTACCCACACAAAGAACATATAGTTAAAAAAATTCTTTAAAGTTTTATGATGTCCTGCTGACTAACAGTACAAGTCATCCTTATTTGCTAAATGGCCAGGTTAGCTGCTAAATGACCAGCTGATGGAATTAGTTATAATTTTGTTTTAAAAGCTGACATGCCACTGTTGCCCTGTAATTGTCTTAACACAAATCACAGCTGTTTTAATTACAAATTTCATAACAGCTGTCCTTCACCTTAGCTGCCCTACACTTGCTTGAATATCTGCAGCCACCAAGTAGTGAAATTTCTCACAGCCTCCTCTTTTGATTCCCTTACTCTTTCCATTTCCTCCAGTCCTCCAATTCTCCTCTAACAGTCATTTGACTACTTTAAAATGAGTCCAGGTTCTGCATTTTCATAGTTAACAACTTATTTATAATAACATGCCACCTTCTGCGTGAGTTAAAGCCTTTTATTTCTACTTAAAGCATGATTAAGAGAACTAAACACATACTTTTCAGTGTTGATAAGCAGGACAAAAAGATGACAAATAAGAAAGAGGGAAGGGTTTTTTAGGTGTTTGTTTGTTTGTTTGTTTGCTTTTTGGTAGGGAAACACATTCTGTGCCACATGTTTATAGCCAAGACCTGATAAACAACAAAACTGAAAAAAGATAAAAACATCTCACACACACGTACACAGACAGACTCACACCCAATTTTAATAACAGGTGCCTCTGCTCCCATACATTGCTCCTGGCTTTTTTTGAATGCACAACACTGACTGTCCATCTTAAGACATTCTTTATGAAGAAGAAATTACACAACTTCTTCTTATTTGTCATAGGCTTTCAGAGTCTGCAGTGCTATTTTCAGAGAGCATTTGTAAGTGCTTTCAGCTACAATCTAGGCTTTGATTCCTCATCCTTTTGGCAGTAGGGAAATTTCTAGCTCTCTTCTCAGGCTTCATAAGCACCTGCATGCCTGGCTTTCACAAAGTATGGTGTACTTTTGAAATTTCAACTGTTAAAAAAAAAGGTAACACTACACAAAAGAATATTGTTCTACATCTTTCCACTAAGATGGCTTTGGTCTACTGTGGCCAACTCTGGAAAATTTTAAAGTTACAATATTGCTTTCAAAGACTACCGGAGAACTTTTCTATTATTTGATTTTCAGCTCAGATTTTCAGCAGAAGCACATGTCTTAGTAAGAAGAATTGGTGCAATCACATTTATGATAAACACTGAAATCTAGATTTTCAAGTAGCTAATGCCTTTGATTTCAGATAATCAACTTGAAAGCCAAGAAACAAATTTTCACAATTGTCCCTTAAAAATTTTTCCTTAAAGTTGCTCTAAGGTATATAGTCAGCTCTTTGGAGCTCCACGTGAGCTTGCAGAAATTTAAGATTAAAAATTCAGATGAAATTACAACATACTGTATCTCAGCACTATTTTTTCCTTCTATAATATATCTTTATATACTACAAATATATATACAAATATATATACAAAATGATGTAACATTGTCTTTAATCGTGGTATGAATGTCCCCTAAGAATGTGTATTCACAAAAATAATTGTGATCTGCAAGGAACTCATGGAACATAGACTTTTTGTTCTTTACTAGAGTAAAAAAATCATGCTTATTTTTTCTTGAGTAACTCTAAAAATTAGTTTGCATGAAACTATTTATGCATTTTTATTACTTATTTTCTATGGCTATTCTTATTCATCACAGACAGAATGTTTTAATTGTTTCCTAATTCCTTTTTTCTTATGATTTGTCTTATAAATCCTACAAATAGAATAACAAACATTCTTTACTTCTGTTCTCCACCTGCCTGTATTTTATTTAACACAGTTCTTTAAAGAACAGTTTACATATAACTTTCATAGACACTTATTACCAAGAAACAAAAATTACAAGAATCTCTTCTCTTGTGAATTATAATTAGCATATAAATACTTTTATTTTCTGTTGGTATTTTTTTTTGAAGGCTCGGACTTACCTACTTTGCATGAGATGGCTTCTGCTGAAGCCTGATGTCTGAAAATATCATCATTGTTAAACCAAGCACACACATATCCCCAAAATTCAGTAACTGTCAAAGTTGTGCCTCATTACAAAGGAACATCCAGATGCCAAAGCACTGGAACAGAGTCTACAAGAGGCAGCATCTGGCACTTTGGCAAACTAGGCTGGCAGATGGTTTTACATTTGCTGTTGCTACTATTTTTTTTTTTACTGCCATATTCTCTTTCTTTTTCTTGACAGAACTTCATTTTAGAAAACTAGCCACTATTTGAGTAACTGTTCTATTCTATACAAATATTTCATTGCTTTCAAATAAGTACTAAAAATAAAAGAAAGAATAAAATTAAAAAGACTGCGGCTCTGCATCTGTATTGTAATTACAGTGAACTCACCCGTGCAGTATGCATTTACTTGTGCGTAGACGCTGAATTCTGAATTCAGACATCATGTTGATTTTTTGAAACAGATGAGATATGTGTGTCTTTTCACAAACAACCTCACAATAAATTTGTATCTGAGAAACATGAGTAAGTTTCTAAAAGGGGGACATTTTACAAACTTCTGTTTTCATAACAATTATCAAAAAGACCCACTTCTATCTTGACTTTTAAAAAGAATCTCATTAATAGCTATGATGAACAACTCCACACCACTGAGTTTAAACTTGTCAGCTGTTTTAGAGTGAAAATACTATATACTTCACTTATTCATTTTCCTGAGCAAAAAGCTTAGGCCTTGCTATTAACTACCAAAAAAAAAAAATGGATCTGGATTTGAAATCCAAAGCTTTGCAATGAATTTCTACCTTTTCCAAGGAAGAAACAGCTAAGAAAAACTCCAGGGAGGTAGAAAGTCTGTTTAAGTGATTCCAGGTTTATGTCAATATCTGAGATTTGCAAGAATCTTTAATACCTACCAGTTACTAACAGTGTTTGGCATCTGCAATGCGGTGTGACATTTGCTGGTGGACATTGGTTCATCAAAAGTCATTTCATGATGCCTAAATACACAACTTTACTACTCAAGCAGTAGCTACGTGCTCTACCAGCTATGCCATTGAATATGTGTGTCTCTACTGCCACCTACCAGTGCCAGCACATTTTAAAAAAACTATAGAAACAATGAAGGCAGCAATAAAAGAAATGCCAGAGATCATCTAAAACTGCACAAAAAGACAATATTTTTCTAATTCCTGCCAGGCAAAAAGGATCTGAATCTATTCATATCGTTGCACAAAGGTAAAATTTTCTGCACTGGGTTACCTTAAGCATCCAGTGGTTTTCATCTCAAGTCTTCATCTCATTTAGTTCTCAGTCTTTCACCAAAATCATAGCAGTATACTTTAAAAAGATGAGTTATTTATACATTGAATTGATGCACTTATACATAAAAGGTGATCTTAAAAGCAATGTAAAACAACAAATGAAAACACTAAGTGCAATTAATGATGAATCAAGTGAAAGGCATAAGCAATTATTGTCCTTTTTTGAAAACAGAAAGCTTGAAAGAACATAGTGAACTCTTACAGTAAGGGCAACATGGAGAAGGAAGCAACATGAGAAGGTAAAGTAAAATTCAGGGCACAATGTGGCCCATAAGTGGAGAAAACAAGAGAGGAAGCCCTCAAACTTAAGAGGGATTACTGCCCTGATAATGATAGGACTTGGATTCACTACGGGACTGATTCACTTTGACTCATAAAGTCATTGCCAAGAGGCCAAGCACTGGAGCAGTGCAGTCTGAATTATGTGGTAAGGTCTACAAATGCAACGTGGTCATTTGCCAAGGCCAATGTCAGTACATTATGTTTGTTCACTGTTTGCAGAATAGACATTTTGTTGCCTTCAGGATTTTAACTTTTTTTATACTTTGATGAACTCCGGGTCCTGAAAAGTTGAATATGTGTGAGAGTTTTGCCACCACTGTCCAAACACGACGACTAAAACACTGAAGGCTTCTCTAGATATTTTTCTTGTAAATAGCACACAGAAAATGTATTATTTCAAAGTACAGCAAGAACAACAGCTATAGTAACCATTTTTTTTTTCTTTTACAAAGGTTTTTTTCCAGCATCTTTTTATTTCAGTGGGGAACCAATTCAAGCACCGTACTAAAGAAGAAAGAAAACATGAATGAGAAACCATAAAAGGTCCTGAGAACACTGCAAGTGGCTGCAGACTTTTCTATGCATGTATGAGGCCCTACAGTCTTTACGTCATCAGATAGGTGCCGCATTTGAAAAAATATTCCTGTGTTACTTAACATATTATAATAATGTTGGCTGCAATTGACTTCCCAATATACTTGCAATTGAGGGGTGAAAGACTCCTGGCAAATGCATGTACTTGTCTGTGTGAGCTGAAGTTACAATGCAGATTTTGTCTGAGAAGACCAATATTAGGAAGGGGAAGAAAACCACTTGGTCTCACGCCTGGAACATGTTGACAGTGAATGCCAATGAGACAGACAGAACTGTGAGCTTTTACTATCACAAATTATTGACAAACCATTGGACAAAAATGACCTCCATGAGCTGGGAGAGTGCCACTGCTTGGCAAGGACCACCAGACAGGCACTGTAAGGGGCATCAGAGAGCACTCCAGCCAACATGGATCTGAGACAGAGCCTTGCTGCTCATGGCAGAAACTCACTGTCACAAAGAGGGTGGATAATGCCTGCATGGAACTGAGTGTCTGCCAGACATTATCCCCATGGACTGTAGACAGCCAGCAGTTCAGCTGAGTTGGATGAAGAGAAATAAATGCAGCCTTTCCAGGAGACATTCCCAGAGCAAGGCCAGAGCTGCCCCATCTCCATGGATGTATTGGGTTTGTGTGATAAAGTTTCAGTAGTGGGGGTGGGGAGGGCTAAACAGGTGGCTTCTGTAGGGAACTGACAGAAGCTTCCCCCATGGCCAATGGAAGCAATGCCAGCTGGCTCAAAGACAGGCCCACCACTCACCAAGGCCAGTCAACATCAGCAGTAGTATCTCTGGGATAACATAGATAAGAAGGGGAAAAAAGATGTAGTGCAGCAATAATTGAGGCCAGAGAAGAGAACAATCAGGATATGTGAGAGAAGCAGCCCTGCAGACACCAAAGGCAGTGAAGAAGGAGGGGTAGGAGCTGCTCCAGGCACCAGAGCAGAGATTTCCCACCAGCCCACGGAGACCATGGTGAGGAAACTGTGTCCCTGCAACCCATGGAGGACAACAGGGATGCAGAGATCCACCTGTAGCCCATGGATGACCCCACACCAGAGCAGGTGGATGTCAGGAGGTTGTAGCCCCATGGGAAGCTTGGACTGGAGAAGATTTCTGGTAGGACCTTGGCTTCTTGGAGACAGGGGACCACGCTGGAGCAGGTTTGGTGGCAGGGCTTTTGATCTCAAGGAGAATCCATGCTGTTCCTGAAGGACTGCATCCCATGAAAGGGACCCACACCAGAGCAGCTCATGGAAGTAATTGTCTCAAGGGAATGACCCCATGTTGGAGCAGGAGAGGAGTGTGAGGAGTTCTCCCTTAGGAGGAAGGAAGAGCAAAAGCAATGTGTGATGAACTGACCAGAACCCCCACTCCCTTTTCATCTGCACCATTCAGAAGTTCCAAGGTCACAGCTGTAGCAGCTTCAAACTCCCTAAGGGATTTTGGGAAAGGTTGCAGAGGCAGGGACTGCAAAAGAAGGACATTACAGACCATTCAGGGCAATTAGAACCTCCACTGCCTCCAAAACTCTGACAGTTTGGATATTACCTTATATATTTACAGGTAAGTGTGGGGACAGAGGTGGAAATCACAAGACATGTGTAGAGCAGCCAAGGTAGGGTGAACTGATTGCTGTGAGATCTTTGGGGACACATATGGATTTCAGGTGACACTCCCTCTAGGCTGGACATGGTTAGGGTATTTAGGATGTTGCAGTTTGAACAAAAAAAAATTTTCCAGAATGAGCTTGTACTGACAACACCATTTGGAAAACACATATAGCGTAATAGGTGAATGAGAGCAGTTAATTGTGGAGAGGTATAGGGTGAACTAGTTATCTTATTGTCTTCTTCTTGGGGAAAAAACCCTGAAAACATAAAAAGAAAACAACTATGCCTCCATATGGTTTAAAAACTTTCATTTGAGATATGAAATACAGCATACAAATTCATAAAGGTTCATTTAGGATACGTCTATTCCTCAAGGTATTTCTGTAGTGTTACTTTCTATATTCCTGGTTAGCCAAGTGTGGTACCCTATAAAAGTCAAACATGATATTTGTGATTCTTATTTGTGGGCTACATCTTCCTGAGGAAAAGTTTTTTCTCTGTTCTCAGTCCTTCACCTCAGGAGGTAGAAGCTGGCACCAGTGGGGATGCTGCAAACATGGTCAGCTGGTGTAGCTGAATGTTAGAATTAATCCCTAAGGGAAAAAGTCAAGTAACCCACAGTATCCTATGAGTTACATGCAATATGATATATATATCTCTAAAAATTCAGAAACTAAATGGTATACAAAGAGAATGTAAGGTTTTTAGACAAGTGTAAAAGGCCTCACCTATAATACCTACTATTAAAGCAACATAGAGTGTTGTGTGTCTTTAAAATAAAAAATCATTTGAGCATTTTACAAGGTTTGAAAGTCCAGTTAGCTTTGACTTGCAATTATTTTGTCAAGTGTGACTTATCTTCCTCACCTCACTGAAGTATCTAGAAAAGACGGAATAGGAAAAGATCTAACATTACAATTTCTGGATTGTATATGAAATACCATATCAGCTTAAACAATAGTTTTATTCAGTACAAATAAAAAGCTCTTGCTTACTACTACATTATATAGTCAACTGTCAGAAATTCCAAGCTGCAGAATCGAGTAAGACTCCCACAAATCACAGTATCATAAAACACCATAATTGTTAAAAACACCTAGGTTAAATCAGCCATTTCAATTCCATTCTTAGTCATATTCCACCACAGCATTCCCTTCATGCCAAATGTGCAGAAATCCCAACACAGTGAACACTGGGACTATTGTACTTTGAAAAACTCAACTAAACCTTGAATAACCGTCTGAACAGATGTTCTTGTTTATCTCACAGTATTTTACTGGTTTAAAGTTGCACAGGGCTAGAAATCTGTTGATTAAGGCCACTCTGAGTGCCCCCAGCAAGGCGGGGGGTGTGGGGGGGGAATTTTAACAGATGCAGCATAACTCATCTGACCTCCTAATTACAAGTGATCCATGGGTAATACCACGAGTATATTGGAAGATGGAAGCATGGACTTCAGGGGTTCTCTAGCTGATGAGCAGTGCCTTGCAGAAGCTGCCAGCTGGCATGAGCTATAGTAACTGGAACCTGAAATGTCCTAAACAACACTGCAGATCTTCCGTCAGAACTGGAGAACCACAACAGACTCTAAAGACCTTCTTGTGGGATTTCTTTTAGTCCCAATTAAATGTGTTTGGAATACAAATCCAAAACTTCTAGTACTTCTCTGAATCTCTTTTTATTTTCCCCATCTGCAAAAATTTCTTTGTACATTTGTCCTACATTTGGCCAATCATGCAATTTTTGGCTGAGAATGGCATGGCAGCTGTGGCTAAAAAGACAAACTCCACTACTAACCTGTAATATATAAAGTATACAGACATTATGGAGGAAAGAGTGATGTATTCTCACCTAACCCACTTTAATATAAGCCAATATTCAGCAAAAAGTTCCCATCTAGTGTCAAGAGGAATGTACTCCCACCTTGTTGAACAGCTATATATATAATGTTGTTACATATGGAAGGCAAACATCTGTCATGATGCCTTACCTACCCATTGTCCCAGCTCAACACTCTTTTCCTTTCTGTTCACATAGTAGCATTTGTCAGCATGACCAGATAAAGTGCACAGAAGAAAAGGACTGCAGAAGCAAATTTAATCTGTTCCTTCATCAGAGGAAATTTTAGGAGCAGAATTATAGCAGGGAAGTTTCCATAGTTTGAGCTTCCATAATTAAAAGTTTCCATAGTAAAAGCTGGGTATTTATATGCTGACATTTGGAGGGTTCTGTCAGTTACAGAACACAGGAAGCCTTTTTGATCTCGACCAACAACTTGGCTTATGCAAAAATCAGATCAATGTTTTTTCATTATTGGATAAGCTGAAAGACCAAGTCCCATGTGTTTACTAGGTCGAGTTGCTTTTCAAAATTACCATATATTCTTGAAATGAAACCAATTTATGGCACCACAAAAGGAACACGTACAGATTGCAGTTGTGCGCTGTGTGGTGTGTAAACCCCATTTCTCACAAACTGCAAGAGAGAAGCCAATTCCAGAGCTCACAGCTGGGTCCCCACTCCCTCAGGCAACCTTGTTAGCAGCCTCCCTGCCAACTCAGTCCCACACTGCACACTCCTCAGTCCCTCTCCCTCTGTTAAATACCAGGTATCCTAATGAAACACGGATTGCCCGTCAGCAGGGAATGTGAAGCATTGCTTGTCTTCATTTTATGCTTTAAACACATCATTTGTTTTGTTGCTTTCCTTCCCCTTCCCAGTCATTACCTGCTGTCATGTCATCCTGTCTCAATTCTTCCCTGATGCTTTATGTTTCATTGCTTTTCTTTCACCTTCTCTCCATGCTCTGCTAAGCACCTTGGCTGCAGCCAGCTAGAGGAGATGCTCTCCCTCGTTTTGCAGCTTAACAATCACCATGCCAAACCCTGTTCAGTTTCACTGGGTGCATTGGAATTAATAACCATTTGTTGTCTCCCTGCCTTTTTTACTCTGCCACTGATTTAATGGAGAAAAAAAAAATGTTTTTACTGGACAAAAAAATCTACAGCAAATTACATAATTTTGAGGTATATCAAATCCACTTTACTCCATTTATTGAAAAATATATTTTCATATAAGTTCACATCTGTGCAAGCTGCTCAGTGTAAATGTGCCTTAAAATCTACATTGGTCTTAGGTGAAATATCTAGAAAATCAGGAATGGACATGATAAATGTGGGAACCATTTTGAGAGGATAGGAAATAGATTTTGCCTATATACGTGGAGAGGCAAAAAGTGAGGAAACAACATGTTTATCACCGTTTTTCCTTCCACCATGCTTCCACCCTCACCTTCCCTCGGCATGACATTATACTCAAAGCAGGACATGCCTAGGCTCAGTTTCTCTGCAATTGTAGACCATCTCCTGCTTGATGATTCAACTCAGCTGCCAGTTTCAGTGGTATTTACATTCCAAAACATAAGACTCTTAATGTATGTCATGTCCATAAAAAAGAAATATTTAGCGTGATGCTACACCCTGTAATTCCTGATGCTTATAAGCTTGCCTGGGAAAGCTATATTAACTCCAGCTGTGCCTTTCTGGTGAAGCATGAAGGGTATTTTTGGCATGTATTGTTTATGTGTTGACAGGGAGTTCCCAATGACTTAGATATCTGATCTTGACCTTAATAGTTTTTTAACCTAATTATATAGGTCAAAGTCGTAAAAAAATGTAAGCTACATGGGTTTTTTCAGGTTTGCAGTAAAATGTGTATATATGAAATACATAGCTTATTTCAGGTTCTTTCTCCTAAAATTCAATTTAGAGTGAGGGATTAATCTTGAAAAAAATCATACCCGTTTGTGTGACTCATGAATTATTGTGATTGATAGGCCCTTAACTTGACTGAAATTATCTTTTCTCACTGGAGTGTGAGTTCAATGCATGGCATATGCAGTGTTTCCAGTTTGTGAATGAATAAGTTCGTATCATTTTTCCACAGCACGCTGAGAGGACGCAGCATGACACAGTCTGCTATATGAGGAATTGATAAGGAAAAATCATGCCTATTCAAGCAATCACAAACAATTGCTTCGGCAGTTGCAGTCGGGGGAAGAACCTAGAAAGCATTCATGGAAAGATATATTTCATTCACCTCGTCTTTTACCACAATGTGACAGTGACAGCAAAACCAAGTACAGAAAAAGAACAGATCAGCTGACTGGGCAGGGGCCTTCAGAAATTAACTGCTCAGGAGTGAACACAATGCTCACTAGACAAGATCACTGCATGATACATACAATACATACACTTATGTTTATAGTATGTGCGTTTGCACTAGAATTACGGGACAGAGATTTGCTTTTAAAGCTTAACCTCTCAAATCTCCATTATGTGCTTTGCTTTATATTTCAAAGTCATCTCGAAACACATGAACAGCATTTCTTTTGTGCAAGACGACCTGGAAAATCAGCTCCACCCATTCACATGTACTGCTGAAACAGATATTCTTGGGATATTGGATTCTCAGCATCAACTGCTCAACTTTACCACTTCACTTGCCTTTCCATGTAAACACACTTTTATGAACCAAGGGGAAAGTTAGTGGGTACAAAAAATGGTCTATATATACTGTACTCAGTGAAGCTTTTTCAGAAGTAGGGAGTCTAGCCTACCTCTAAGAAGGCATCTCCTATTTCCTGATACTCCAGGACAGGTCTACCTGGAAAGGGAAGAATGTAAAGCATCAGTCACTTTACTCATTGGGGTTTTTTTAAATTCAAAATTGCATAAACATGTTTCAGTAGAATAGTTCATTTCGAATAATTTTTATCTTACTGTTATGTGTGTTCTTCATTTGCCTTAATTAAATAGCATTTTTCCTGTACTGGATGAGTGCAATTTTTATTAGCAGAGGAAGGACATTGGAAAGATTTGAAGATGGACACACAGACATTTGGACTAAGTTCTTAATGACAGGGACATTCACAAACAAGTTTTTCTTAAAAACAGTGGGGATTAAAATTTGCCTGCACTATTGTTTTTTTTTCTTCTTTCTGTATTTGTTTAAGGAAAATGGTTGCAAATGTTATCCTAGTGACTCAGACTCAGTCATTCAAATAAACATTTGCAAATACTTCCTGCTCTCACTTGTTCTACACATTTTACTAGCAAAAGCATTCAGATTATTCTGACCACTTGCTTGAACACAGAAAAACTAAACATTTCTGAGATAGTTTTTGGTGGTTTTGTACATCTATGCAGTGAAACAGGTATATAAGTTTAGATATTCATATTTGCAATGAAACCACTTATTTGTAACTCCTTGAGGAGGAGTATGGCTTTGTATTTCGTTGTTTTTTTTTTTTTGGTAAAGAAATCTCCTGTTACTGTTTGGGTAAAAATAAGTAGACTCAGAGGAATGTTCAAATACGTCATGGTGCTAAACATCCTGTAGTCTCTCCAAAGAAAAGAACAGGCACTGCCAATAAAATGGTCTTCATGAAGAAGGACTGTAACTATCTCCATAAGTATCCTGCTGGAAAAAAATTAAAGGTCTAAGTTTGAATGAGAAGCTCTGACGAAGTCACAGAAATCAAAGGAGCACAATTATTTGCCCTCCTGAGTTTCATTTTGTTGCATCTCCTCATGTATATATGTTTATTTACCAAAATCCATTCAGAAATAAGTAATAGTGGGGACATTTTAGTAGCAGCTATGTTCATCTAACTGCTTTCCCCTACTCTTCCTGTCTTTACTCATTACTACTATGTAAATTATAGTACTTACAGAGAATTTCTATAAATTCTAGAGAAAGACCCTATCACATTTAAATGGAGTAGAGCTTTACACTGCAGTTTTATAACCAGTTTAATATGACATAAGCCAGCTCAATCATCAAAGAGTCATCCCACCACCCCCTCATTCCTAAGTGATTATTTCTCCACCTATAACTGCAGGCACATGAAGTCATATGGCCTTGCAATGAACCACCTCAGGGAAGTAATCTAAGATAATTAACCTGGGGAAAAAAAAGCCAACATGAAAAAAAACCAACAACTATATTTAAACCTCCTTCTTCCAGCTGGTCTTCAAAGAACCTTCTTCAGCTGTCTCACGGTGGTTTTTTTTAATTTTTTTTATTTTTACAGCGCAAGGGACAATGTTTGGGTCAAGAAAACACTGCCCAGAATTTCAGGTAGTAGTGCCACCTTATGCAGACCTAAACTAACATGAAATGATGTCATTATCATGCAGTCAATTCTGTGCACTCCAAAGAGCTATTAGCTAAAATGAGTACAATGCTACTTAAAGCAAAATGAAAATAACCTGCTTAAAAGAAAACCAATGAAATATGAAGTAAAAAGCATATCACATAGACTGCATGTCATGAAGAAACATGCAATGCCAGCATATATATCTAGGACTTTAAAAAAGAAGCAGGAAATCAGTGATTTTTTCATATATTAAAAAAAATCAAATTAACTATGTTATTTCACAACCCATCTTCTGTTTCCTGCATAAAGAAGAAAATTGACAGGTATCTTGCATCATCAGAATACACCTTAGCATTTGTTATTTTTTCATGAAATGAAGGTGAATTTCACAGTGGGTTAAAGTTCATAAAGTGAGATGCTGACAAACGCAGGCACATACATGCAGAGTTCTGAGGACTTTTGCTTGGAGGCACTGTAATTCTGTATGCGCCCAGTTTGTTTCTTCAAACTTGGCAGTTTACACATCCCTCTCACTCTCTGAGCAGTGTAAGCAGCAGATTTGTACCAAAAAAACAGGTCAAGACCCACAAGTCTAACATCCCTTAGCACACTTGGCACTGATAGAATTGATATTCCTATTAAGTGCAGCTACTGTTTTCTTTCATGGGGGAGGAGATGATGTTATCTTTTGTATTCCACAGACTGTTGAATAGCTCATCCTCACAGGAGAGGGAAGTAGCCTCACCTAGAAGAATGATGTATTACTTCATCCTAGGCCATTTTGTGCAACATATCTAACATATCTTTCACTTCTCAGTTTGAATCTCTGCTGCTGAACAGAGAGAAATGTACAGGTCAGGAAATTTCTGAGCTATAGAGAAGCAGTGAGAACGTCTGAGTAGCCAAATATTTAAGGTATTAGCCTAGGAAGCAAGAATCCCTGTTTTCCTGTCTGCACTCCAAAATTATCTCCTGTTTTTGCTTTTTTTAGACACTTTATCAGGTACTGGGTAAAATATAGATGTGGTACTTAGAATTATATGCTCCCTCCACCTTACCATCGATACTGTAGAATCATACTGTACCTCAGCCTGAGTCACCTACAGCCCTCCATGATTTGTTCTTCTCATCCATACTCCCTGCTGGACAGTTCCAGAATCCTTTGGCATGGTGAGTTGCATGGGATAATTTTGAGACAGGAAACTTCCTTTGTTCACTGTGTGGGAATTTATGATATTTGTTGGTATGTTTGGCTACATTTGGGGGATTTGCTCTCTAAAAATTCAGCAGTGAGGCAATTTGTCTTTCTGGAAAGGGTCTGCCCTTTTTCGTGTTGGTTTCTTTAAATTATTTATACTGTAAATTGGGGGCCTAAAATGCAGGACCATAGTAATTAATAATAGTGCTTAGTAAATAATGAATAATATTATTCACAATGTTGCAGCCATAACAATAGAAGTAGCAAATAATGAACATTTTAAAAGGCAAATTTATATTATTATAGAATAAAGCTATAAGAGAAGAGGAAACAAAGTTTATTTAAGAACATCTGCCTTTCAAACAAATAACTTCTTCAACAGAAATTTTTTTTTATCACATCAAGTATAAGATCAACTTCTTATTTTACCTCAAGTTCATTCTTTCAAAAGTTCTATTATATATTTTTTTTTTTGCTTGAGACACATTTTCTCTCTCAGTATTTATTATAAGTAACAATGTGATATTTATTCTTCACAGGCACCCCTTAAGGTTGAAAATTTATTTGAGGCAGAGATACAAACATCTCAATATTAAGCTCTGCCTTATCCCAATTTTCCAGGGATTTTGTCAGTAATTAGTATTCTTCTGTGTCAATAAATCATTTATATTTTCATTCTCAAATATAATTTCAGCCCAGAGAGAAACTGTAATAAATACTTATTATGCACATGATATATTACTAATGAAGAAGATGATAAATTGCTAATGGAAAAAAAAAAGTATTGTGAAAGCCTTGCTGAAATACAGGTAATAAATTACTACTAGAATACTTAGAATACAATTTTCAGGTGATCAAACATTCTTATTAGATTTCATATGCCCTTCATACAAACAGTGCTCATCCAGAAATATTCTACAGGTTTCTTCCTGCTCCACTGAATCCATCAGGACTTTGGACACTGATTTCTGTAGGAGCCACGTCAAGCTGGGAATTAGTGAAGGAAGAAAGACATCTAACATGATTTTATGCATCAGCATGTTGTCCTGTTGCCCCACATGATGTCAGGCCTAAAATAAAAGAAAATTGTCCAAGGAATATTTAGCAAAATCAGTCCTAGAAGAAAATGGGAGGATTCAAAATTCTGACTGGAGGTCAGCATGCTTGTCAGGAAGCTCGATGGAGGAAGCCGAGAGCCAAGTGTGACAGTGTTGCCATCAGGGCAGAGACCTCACCAGCATGGGATCTGCTCCCAAGGCTCCTGAGCAGGAAGGGCAGAGCAGGGCCTGAGCAGGGTCACAGCTGCGGGATAGGCTGGCAGGGACACGGGGATGGGATGAGCTGAAGCTAGGCTGGGGTGGTGGTCAGGGTCAGGAATGAAGAAGTGGGAGGCTCAAGGATACCTCCACCCAGCTCAGGCAAGACCAAGGCCAAGAGCTGCAGCTTTAAACCAGGTCAGGGTGAAGACAGGGAGGACCTCACCTCTCTCAGCCACTTGCACACAGCTCTGCTGCATGGCTGCATGGCTGCACCAGGCTGGACCCCAGCCCACAATTAGACCTACAGGTGGGTGGGTGGATGAGGGAAGATTTGCACACAGGAAGGCTTTGAAATGTTATGCTGCTCCTTCCTGGGGTTTTAATCATACAGTCATCAGCTATACGATAACATTTCCAGAGTTAAATACCAGATACCAAAGCAATTACAAGAGGTCAGACAAGTAGAACCATCTCTCATATATATAAAATACAAATTCAAATTTCTTATCATCTCAGAAAGGAGAAATATTCCCAGCGAATATTTTTCAAAGAAAGAGTTTGACATTCAGTTCAATAATCCTGGAGATAAATAACACAAAATAGAGAAAGACTCACATTTTAATGCAAAATCCTTAATCCAGTAAATTTAAAATCAAGGATTTCAACACTGAAGGATGTTAGGCAAGGTCAAAAGTTGGAGTACAAGCTCTGCATTCCCAGAAAGCTCAAGCAGATTTCCTTAATAGTAAATCAAATTTATTCAATGCAAATCTTTACTCTTTTGAGAGTATGTATATTCTACCAGACATTAGAAAGTAGATGTCAAAATTTCTTAATTAAAAGAGGATATTTTAGCATCATTATATACTGATTTTAGACACTACGAATGTCTACAACAAGATGCCAATTATTTCCTTCCAAATAAGTTACTTCAATGCTTTGATGAGGTTTAATTTTAAGGTTTTTCACATTCAAGCTCTAAATACTCCAATATTTTAGTTATCCCTCAAAATGTTTTTTAGACAAAACCACACATTTTGTTCCTGCCCCCCCATGTAACTTAAACTATTGAATCAACACACAGGATGTTTTCTATTTGGAGAAAATTAAAAATACTTACATTAGTAAGTACGTTATATTACCTCTTTTTCTGATTAGTATTACTTTAATCAGACTTTCTGTCATAAAAAATGTCACTTGTGTATTATTCTATATTGTTTTTAAACAGAACCAAGTAGTTACTTTCTTCCCATCCAATATCACAAACTACCTAGTAGTTTTCCTTCTTTTAATACCTGAGACATATGGTTTAGAATTAAAATGCTCATATTTCACTCTATTATCTTTTGGATATGGTGTTCACAGCTTATTAACTAGGGATTCATTAAGCCATATGGTGAGTAGTAGTTTCACATCAGGTACGACTCAGTCAAATAATTAAACAGTTGCTCTGTTCTAAATGCACTTTTCAGTCCCAATGAGACAGGTGAAGATAATGGTTACTTAAACATTATTCTACTTAAGTGCACTTAAAATAGATTCATATCCTGATTTGTAATAGCAACTCAAATCCAAATAGATGGGTGCCCAATGTCATTATCTTTTAATCAAACACAACATTGTGCCAAATAATGAAGCGGGGCTCAGACCTCTCATTAAGGAAGAGCTCCTTTTGTCTTTCCAAATAATAATAGGGGTTTATCAGCTGCAATTTACACTTTAATAGTTTCTGACAAAACTCTTCTGTTCACATAAAAGCTTAGCAAAAGCATCTTAAAATTTGTAATCCAAATTGACTTTGCCTCTTCAAGTTTTTTTATTGATGCAAAAAAGTCTAGCAGTGTTAAGTATAGGTTGTCAAATTTTGTCTTACTCCTACCTGAGTCCTAAGATGATTAACAATTTGCACTATATCCAACATGTATTGCTGAAAATTCCCATGTTCTTAGTTCTGAAGTGCTTTAAAATTAAGTGATAACAAAAAAAGTACACCCTTCGTTCCATTATCTGCTTTTATATCACAACAAAAAGATTTGATGTTTTTATTCCTATTTTCAGATGTTTGCTGATTCACACAAAGAAAACCCCGGATAATGTCACAATTTAAAATACTCTTTACAATTTTAAATGGAGTTTATCTGTTTGGGAAATTATTCACTGAAAAGATGTCAAAGAATTATTTATGTTACAACTGAAAGTATAATCTTTTCCCTTTTTAAGATTTATATACAAGAGATTTTAGATCCAGTATACCAATGCATGTTTGTTGGTACTTGTGAAAGGAAGATCAGTACCTTAGCCCTACTGGAACTTATTTTTAAACACAAGACCAAATTGAGTAGAATTAAACTTTTTAATGAAAGCATAGTCAATAAATAATGAGCTTTAAAAGTTGCCACCTTACTCTTATTAGTACTATTAGCATTCATTTACTAGTACTCTTAGTATTTGTAGTTGTTCTACTGAAATTAAAAAAAAAAAGGAAAAATAAGTTAAAGCTACTTAGCTGTTCTACATAACCAAAATAACACAAATGTAAACTATTTAATACTTCTACCACTTGGCCTTGAAGAGAGATTCCCAAATAATTTCAAATTTGCTTGTTCTCCAGATATGGATCCTCTCTATTGAGAATACTTGTGTATGCTAATTCTTCAGTCATGGCAGCAGCAGGCTCCATGGAGCTGGGGGCATTTGTACATGATTGAGATTCTACTGCACTGACTGAAAGACTGCACACTGCTGCTGTGAGGAAATTTTATACACAATTAACACTTTTCTACCTAATTTTACTTATGCAGATAGAAATATATACATTTTGATAGGTATATTTGTAACTATAAAAACTATTTCATCTTTGAAGACAGTACCTGGCACAAGTTTTTTGCAAATGCTTTCCTCTGCCAGCTTTCTAGAGCTCTGTTGGCCAAGACACAGAAGAGGAAATAAAAGATAACATTTACAAGCAACTCAAGTAACCTACATCCTTACAAACTAAATCTTCTTGTAGATAGCCACTTGCTAAAAAGCAGCACACAGGACAAGCTTTGAAAGAAAGCAACTGAGATAAATGCATTTGGGACAGAAGGAGTTGAACCAGAAACATCTACTGAGTAAACTATGCCTTTTCTACATCATCTCTGTAAAGACTAATGTTTAGGAGCCTTCTCCCTCATTAATATATTCATTTCCCTCTAAAAATAAATGAAGAATATGATGCTATCTGGATGGCAATATATTAGTGGTCCAGACAAGGAGCCAGGAAATGTTAGGTAGTTTGCCTTCAGCTTTTTAGAGACACCCAAGAAAAAAAAATTAACAAAGGAGTAGGTGGAAAAAAATTATGGGGATTATGGACACCACTCAAAGCAATAGTTATATCCATCCCTCTGGGAATCAGCAGAACAAAGCTAAATCTTTCTTTTAGAGTACAACCAGCATCAAGTGCCTGGGAAATTTATATCAAGATGTAGTTTCCTATCTGATTCTTTGCTTACTGGAACTGACTAAGTCCTTTGCATTCAGAAATGCCCTTCCCAGACAGAGAAAATTACTGTCTCCTCTGTAATGGGGAACAGAAAGACAGCACCCTTCTGTTCCAGATGGGAAAAAAGATTATACCATGGGAGAAACACAAGGAAAGCAAATCCTTTGGGATATTGATAACACACGTAACTGTGTCCTAGATTTTGGGTCTAGCTTGGAACTGTATTCACATTTGCTGTTAAAGACGAACATTAAAATGTAGCTTAAATACAAATTATGAGGGCTATTGATAAACTTTGCAGATATGTGTGTGTTATATTCATTCTCAGCACATCAGGGATTAGACCATTTAAAGGAATTTGGCCTGGAAATATCTAGCTTCTGGACCTTGACTTGGCTTAAAAGAGTAATGAGAAGTACACTGGGTTCAATGCAGATCTCACTGGCTCAAAAGTTGATACATATTGGGACATAAATCTCAGGCACCTCAAAACTTTAAAAAGAAGCAGCAAGGCTCCTGCAGGGTTTGCATATCAGCAGAATCAAGCAGTATCCATCACAAAAACTTCAGAACTGCAATTTTGGGCATTTAGTCTTTAAATTTTGCCTTGTATGAAATAACCCTTCCATATCTTATTTCTGTCTGATCCATGGTCCTCAAATAAACTTCATACCTAGTTTTATACAAGCATATGAAGTTTCACTGCAAAGCTTTATAAACCAGGTCTCAATGAATCCTGTTTATCATTCCTTCTGCATTGATACTGTCCTTGGCAAATGGCCTCAGTCAGTGATGCAGAGAAGTGCACTTTAGTATTCAGCTAATGTACAGTTGGGACCCCTAATGACTCATGCTATTATAAAATTGACTGAGATCACCTAAAGGAAAGAAACAAGATCATTACAAAAACCTCAGTATTCTCCAAGTCATGTAATGCTTGTGCTCTGAAGACAGAATTCCCTATTAGGTACTCTGAAATGTCCAATGAAGGCTGTTGCAGCAATTTTGATGATATTTGCAATTGAGGAGTCTCTAGCTATTCTAATTGTTCCACTTGTTTGGAAAAGAGATGAAGGGCAAAAAAAAGGGCAAAAATGAAATTAACAGATAAGCAAAAATTAGAGATGAAGACGCTACATTTAGCTCAGTCAGAACTATGGAGTATTTCTAGGTCAGGGTTAATAGCAAGTGTCTCATCTCTCTACCCAGAAGCTGCTGTAGATGATGGATTAGGTTTACTGGAATATTTCAAGAGATTGGAAAAGCAAGGATTCCTGGTAATATTTATCTCAAAGACCAGCATTTTCTTATTTCTAATGAATCTAAAGCTGACTTGACATACTGTCATAGTTTTAATGAAATTTGATGTTTGATATTCAGAAAGAGGAATCAGAGAAACAAGAATCACAGAACAGATTTTCTAAAAGGAAATGGTGTATAGTGGTGACATTTATTTACACCATGAAGATTTTCCCTCCTTTACACATAACTCCTAGTTTTCTAGATACTTGATTTTGTCATTTTTTTCCACCAAATCATATGCAGCAGTGAATGCTCTTTATCCAAACCCTGCAGCAATGATCCGAAGCCTGCACTAAACATGTCTTATGGAGAAAACACCCATGTAATTTCAATGTATAATGGGTAGTGAACACACAGAAAGGTACAGATTGCTCAAATAAACAAAGCCATCTACTGAACACCATCAACAGCAACTTTTCTCAGGAGAGAAGAAGAAATAGTTATGATTAGTTGAAAAGTTAGACAGATGTGGCCAGTTAGTTACAAACCCTAATTTAAAATCCAAATTAGTGTGGTAGCAGACTTAATCATTTCTATAAACAAATAACAGAATAGTAACGAGGGCTCAGCTGTTCACTTACACTGAATTTGATCCTTGGGTTGGGAACAGTTTTTGCTTTCAGCCCTGCATTAGTATCTTGTACTAAACTTCTATTCCAGTGTTACTCAGAGTCAGAAAGTTACTAAACACAAATAAGCATAAAAGCACACTCTGTACCACACCTTGCAGTTCAAAGACAAAGGAGAAGGAAGAACATATAAAGGCAAAAAAGAAATTCCTCCCATCTAAGGCATTGAAGGAAAGAAAGAGCAGAGAATCCTGTAAAGTGTTTGAATAGGATTTCCTTCTACAAATAGACTTTTTCTTAGGTCTGCAAAATCACCTCTGGAAATGCAGCATGAAGGAATCAACTTTTGAAAAGTCAGATATAATGGAAATATACAATAGGTGACATAAAATTGCTGCTTAACAAATAAATAAATCCTTGTTATCTTTTGCATTTTGAATATTTTCATATTTTCCTGGTCAGCATATTTAATTGCTTTATTTTTATTACAATTCATAGTATATATTCAAAAATATTTTGACTAATTTTAGCACTAAATAAAATTACTACAGTTTTTCCTTAATTTAACCTTCTTGTCTGATACAATATATAAAATTTAATTTACCTCTATAACTTATGCTTGGTAGGAAATTTGTCCATTGAGTTATACCTTTCAACATTTTTCTTTCAGGTAATGGAATATATAAAAATAAATCATATTTCACTCCAGTATTTTATGGTATGCTGTCAGCAAATGTCCAAAGAAACACAAACCTAAAGCATTAAAAGTGAAACCATTAACTTGCAGATAAATCACAGAAACTTCTCATTTAAAAAATGATTTGTAAAGGTCTAATGAACTGTTAGGGATAAGAACTGAAAATTACCACATATTAGAATGGTAATTTCCCTCATCTCTAAAATAAATACAACCTTATTTCAGCTGGACACAAAAGTAAATTCCTCTAGTCCCATTTATACATTTTAAACCACAGAAAAGGTAACTATAACAATGCATGAGCAAACACCTTCTTTCACTTTCATCGCCTAGGGAAAAAATGTGAATATATTTCCCTCACTTAAATAAAATTCATGCCTGAACTGAGATTAAAATTAGAAATTTATTCCTGAACATATAAATATGACAGTACTGTATTTAATTTCTGACGACTATAACTGTCATGCTTGAGCTGGCTTTTCATTCTCTAAAATAGACTTCTTTATGTATCCCACCACATTACTGAATACTGTTAATCTTCAATATATTTAATACGTTAGGCAAAAAAAATTAATTTCTTGTGGGTTTTACTGCAAGAAGGTATATTTTAGACAGTCATTTTGGTCTGACTTTGCCAGTTGTGGGGAAAAAAAAACCCACAAACAAACCAAGCCACCATAACAGAAATTTTCTGAAAATTTAAACCCATGTCTCCTGACAAAGGAACTACCTTAAAAAACATAGGTTAGAGCATTCCATTCATAAACGCTTAAGAAGATAATTTAAATTCTGCTGGTTTTTGGGCTTTTTGTTGTTATTCGTTTGGGGACTCTTTTTCTTTAGTTTTCCACATGTTGCCCATCCCCTCTGCCCCCCCAATGAGTAAGAGACTGTACAATGGACTTTGATAAGAGACTACGAGCTACCCTTTGTTAATGTCATGCTGTATGAGACAACAACAGCCTCAATATCATTTATTCAGTATTAGAATAATTTTGAACCTAAAGGATTTCTGCCTTCCCCTATGGCTCTAGTTAGAATGAACTTACACTATTTTTCAAAAGCAATGCATATTCAGCATATATGGCAGAAAGAGGGTGAGTTGAGGTTGCACATGCTCTCAACAACTCCAATGACCAAATCTTTGGAGCTTCTGAAATATGCAGTCAGGTTCTTTCTCAAAAATTAGGAACATCAGAGAAGTCATGCCACTACTGGGAAAAGGAATCTGAAATGTCATTTGAGAATTGTGTAGCTATCATGTACTATTAACACTTGAAAAAATAATCACATTTTTTCTTAAGGAAATACTGTCTCAGTATCTTATCTATCTCTTCCTCTGCCACCCAAAGGTTTGTTCATTTTGGCATTTCTGTGGATTGAAAGTTTTACAGAGCAAAGAAAAAACTCATGCAACAAGTGGAAAAGTTTATTGAGAGAAAAGGGGATGGCTTCATTTTTCCTCTAACATCAAACTGAGTATTTCAGGTAAAGTAAGAAATCCATAGATTTCCCCCAACTTCAGATCTTATTCTGAAGCCTTGTTTTCAGACCTTGAGGAAAAGAACAGGAAATTTAACAGAAATGAAGTGGAGGGAAGATATCACAAACCAATTCACTTGCAGAGATTTAGTCTTCACTTTTTAAGCAGTATTACTGAAAATTAAAAAAAAAAAAAAAGAAACCAAAACAATAGAATGACAGGTGGTTTTAAAATTTTTATTTTTATTGTCAGTCAGGCAAAGAAATTCTCAGCACATATCTAACGCAGACTATTGAAACTGTGTAAAAAAACCAAGTCACTGAGTTATGATCACACTACTACAATATCCAGGCAAATCTTTCTTCTACTCTACTCAGAATTACTATGCAGTTGATAGTGTTGGCATGTTCATAGCTACCATCTGACACCACACTATCTCAAAATCCTCAGAAGGTTACTCATTCTCATCACATAGGGGCGTAAACTACAATGATACTACGGAAATACTATTGCTACGTGGCTGAAGATTCTGCAGCACCAGCAAAATTACCTTACCACAAAACCCCATTAACACTTGCTGCTAAAATTAATAGACTACTTTACTAAAGACAAATAATGGAGGGATGGGAGGTGTTGTCAGTAAATCCAAAATTCTTACGAGCAAATCTAAAATTCAGGGACAGTTTCATTATGACAATGTATAATTTCAACTCCTAAAAAACCTGGAGAAGGTTAGCACTGGAACAGTACCATAATCTGAAGAAGATGCAGAACATTTCATTCACCTTCTTAAAAACTTTCAGCTGGAAGGACTGGATGTTGGAAAGGAAGGATAACATCATACTTCCTTTTCTAAGTTCAGGTCTAGTGGCAGACTTTTCCTAGCTATACAAAAAAAAAAGGCACAGCTGTGGAATTAGAGCTTTTCCTAGTAACCTAAATGCATACAAGGTATGTGAGAAAATTTTTGAAATATGCTATATGAAAAACAGTCAGTTGTGATAGCCAATATATTGTATTAATTATTCATCGAGTTTTTCAGACTTTCTAACATGACCTCTGTATTCTTGATACTAGGTCTGTAATACATCAAGAGTAGTAAAACTAAAATTATTATTTTAAAAAGGAAAAATAATTTAAAAAAAGACATCGTTAAACTCTTCAGCTGATTTGCAATGATTTAGGTGCTCTGTGACCTCCACAGTTTTCAGTGTTACACAACTAGGGAGACAGAGTGCATGCAGAACTGACCTGAGCCACAAGAACACTGGGGTTCAGGTGCCCAATGTCTGTTCGATGAGACATAAGACACGTCTGTTGTCACCTCTGCAGCATCCCAAGGACAGCACATTTCATGCAGGGAGACAGATTTGCTATGAGTGCTGTAGCCCAGGGAGATCTGAGAAATGTGCATTGCAAAAATCAAGAGAAGAGAGAGTGAAAGCACATCATTTATAAAACAGCTTGACTGAGCAAGTAAGTCTGATTACCTGCACCGTGCCACTATTGTCACGACGGCTCCACAGGGAGCACATTCATCTGTCATTTCCACCGTACCGTATCTCAAGACATACAAGTATTACATCGAATGCATCCCGCAGCAGTTGGCTCACAGCCTGCTTTCTGGCACATCTCAAATCCATAGATAAATGCTCAGGAGCAGCACGCTGCTCTTCATCACCCTATTTCTAACCTCTTGTAAAGCATCTGCACACAGGCTTTATTTCACTGGCTTCAGGTTTTCCCAGGTTACACGCCGTTACAGATATCTGCGTTTGAAATAGGTGAGAGTGCTCCTTGTGGGACTCCAGGGCCTGCGGGACCCTGCCAGAGCCAGGGTACTGCCAGAGGGGCAGGAGCCGGAGCGAGTCAGGGCGGCATAGGCAGAGGGAGAGGGGGAGGTGGAGCGGGGTAGGGTAGCGTAGCCAGAGCGGGACAAGGTGTAGGAGGAGCGGTTCAAGGAGCTGTAGGGAGGGCGTGTAAGACTGCCGTAGGTGGCACGGGTCGAGGAGTAGCCCAAGCGCCCCTCGGGGCTCCACAAGGATCGGGAGGTGGGAGCCCACGTGGAGCCAAAGCGACTGGTGGTCTCATAGGAAGGGCCCCACTGAGAACCACACAAGGAGCGAGAGCCAGAGGTGCCCACAAGCTGGGAGATGGAGCGAGAGGTGGGGGCACACAGGGAGCGGGCTGTGGGACCTGCCAGGGGGCGCGGCGATGGGGAGCACGGCAGGCAG
>NW_005054350.1:887208-942699 GCF_000277835.1 Geospiza fortis | reverse complement strand
TGGGAGGACAGGGTGGCCGCTGGGCCGCACGGAGGCTGGGTGGTGGGAGAGGGTGTGGAGCTGCAAACGACGTGTGAGATGGAGGCACCAGGCACTGAAAGGGGGGTTGCAGACTGGATGGGGTTGCCTATGGTGTGGATTACTGGAGAGCACATGGAGTAGGATGGCGGAGCAGACATAGGGACTGCCTGGGTTGCCCCATTGGGACTGGGGCCACCCATGAAGTGGGTCAGCAGCGCACTCACCGCATTATTCGCGGGGACAGAGACAGAATAGGACATTGGCCCCCCTCCACCTCCAGAGGGGTGTGTGGGAGCAGGACCTGTCTCAAACACCACGTGAGGCATAGTGGTGCAAACAGGGTTGGATGCTGGGGCTGGCATGGAGCTGTACACGGATGGAGCCATTGGAGCACACGTAGCAGGAGGTACAGTCTCGCATATGACACGGAAGCCAGGATCGCATCCCATCTCAAAACCAGGATTGATGCTTGGATTGAAGCCTTGGTTGCAGATGGTGTTGCATAAGGGATGGCCTGCAGGGAGGTACACAAAATCATACACTGGCTGTCCTCCTGCGCTGCAGTTTGGGTTGCACACTGGGATACATATATATTCACACATGGAGTTGAAGGCAGGGTCTGCCACAGGGACAGCAGTTCCGGCTCCCCCAGAGCCGTTCATGGGGACGGAGCCATTCTCACACACGGGGAGAGACCCGTTCTGGCCGATGGGCAGGACACCATTCTGGCCTGCCGAGCAACACACTTCAGCTTTGGCACATCCCTTGCAGTAGGCAAACTTGTGGCACCCAAGGTTGGCCAGGAGCCGGTGGCAGCCAAGCCTGTAAGGTGTAAACTCCACGATGGTCCGTGCCTGTTGGTTGGATGCCAGCGTTCCCAAACTGGAGCAAGACAAAGAAAAGAATTAGGACCCTAATCCTTAGCACTCTGAGACCTAAGCACTACAAGATGAGTGCATTAATAAATTTTTTTTTTGCTATGACATACTTTAGAAACAAACTGTTATGACAATTTTGTTATTCTTGTGTTTTTCAAAAAAACCCATATTCTCTGTTGTGAAAAGCATGGGAAAGCTTTTGTCCCAAGAGAAGATTTGGAAGACTCCCATAGTTGCTTCTGTAATAGGAATTGGAAAATAAATTGTGGTACTGACTTGAATTCTTAAAAAAGGTAGCACCCTTCTGCCTCAAAGGTGTATTTATTGCTTACCATTTCCAGCAGTTCAACAGGGCAGCTTTGTGGAATCCAGTTCATTACTATTCAGTGAGAACAATTCTTAACTTCTTGCCCTCAAAACTAGTCATACTTTTGTCAGTTCTCCTTGTCATGAAGAGAAGCAATGCATATTAATGAACAGCTACTTTTACTAGAATATTACAGCATCTTGGAAGCTTCCAGTTTCCTGTGATTAACGTGTTATGAGCTTAGAATGCATATTGCTATTTCTCACTGTCATTCTTTAATTGTTCCTATATGTGGTTAGTGCCAGTTCATGAATATTTAGAGGAATTTTATTATAAATTCAATAGGGTTGTAAGGGATGGGGGATCTAGCTAGTACTTCTTGTAAAGAGAAGTGTGCAGATAGATATTTGATGCACCCACTTAAATGAAATCTTGAGAAAAATGAAGCAGCAGCATTCCTTGCCAGCTTTAAATGATCAGTTTCAAGAGGAGTGAGGCTTTTAATGGAGTCTCAAACTAATAAGAGGCAAAATGTCCTGTTCACGTGCCAAACGCCAAAAATATCAGAACTATTTTCTCTCTCAAAACCTGTTCTGAACTTGCACACCTTAGTCAAACCCCACTATTATCCCCATTTCAAGAACTGATGAACTTACTCAATGGTCATTGGCTCTTTGAATAAACCACAGCCTTCTAATGTCATTATACAATTCTTCATATCCTCCTGGAGAGGATTACAGAAGGAGATCTCTGCAGTACATGGTACTTTCAGTCTGGGTTGGCTCAGTAGCTAGGTAAAAAAAGAAACAAACACATTTTATGTTTTTTAATCATTACAACATTGACAATGAGGTAAATAAATGGAAGGGGAAAAATTAAAGGATTGTTAATATGCATTTCTTTTTGACTTGCTTCTATGATCTCTATACATTACTAAGTCAACTATTTTACTTTAAAAATCACACTAATCTCACTAAATTTAAAAAAGGCAATAAGATAAAAGAAAAATGTAAAATATTTCAAGTTTATTTGCATTGTACTTAGGAAGTGGCCAATAAGAGTCCCTAGGTCTGTTCCTTAGATCCCAAATTCCATAATTAAAGTTACTTACCTTTACAATAACAGGTGGTCTGTTGACTACAATATCCCTGCTCACCATCAGAATTTCTCCACACTCAGGGTCTGAGACAGCAACCACTTTCATAATGTTGTGATCACAGAGATAAGGTCCATATTGATTATATGATATACACAGTGGAATTTTTTTCACTGTAAAACAAATTTTTTCTTTTATTTTTCTGAACTTTTTATTAATATTTCCACTTTCCTTCCTCCTAAAGTTCAACTCATGCTTACAATGGCTTAATTGAATATTAAGTTATCATGGCATCTTTAAAAATAGACAAAATTTTTCCTGATTTAGGGTGATACATTTCTATGTTCATCAATCAGTTTCACAGTTTTCAATCCATCTATTAGTGAATTTTCAAGATTAGTTGATGACAATGATGATGATAATTATTAAGCAAAATTTGAAATGTTTCCTCCCAGTGCAATTCTTAAAACAGTAATTCAAATATAGGCAAATTAAAGCCTCATAAAATAGAATTTTAATATCAGTATGAAATTTTGTCTATAATTGTGTGGTTTAGTGAAAGAGATCTTGTTTCTTCCAGAAAAAGACATCAATCATGGAAACAGATGTTTATGTTCTGCTGCACATTTGCA
This sequence comes from Geospiza fortis, assembly GCF_000277835.1. Taxonomy (NCBI): domain Eukaryota; kingdom Metazoa; phylum Chordata; class Aves; order Passeriformes; family Thraupidae; genus Geospiza; species Geospiza fortis. The sequence goes on along the minus strand of NW_005054350.1, from coordinate 939,765 downwards.
CTTCCCAGCATATGGTATGCCTAGGCAGGCGTTTTACACTGGCTGATATCTTCTGGCCAAAGAAAACATTGCTTTTCTGATAGACAACTGCAGCTTTATCTTTGTATTGAGTATAGAGTCCAGATTTGAAATTTCAATGAAGCAATTTTTTAAACTATCATAAGAATGTCTAGATCTTGAGAAATTAAGGAAAGACTACAATTTACCTGTCACTATACATGTAGTAGTGACATGGTGTTGATTTTTGAGTGATCATCCTAAAGGGAATTCAGCTGTCATTATTTAATACTGCACATCTCACTTCCCATTAGGAAGTCTCCACAGATCCTAAAAACCAACTAGCACCTAAAAAGAACAGGGTATTAGACAATTTCACCGTCTTACCTTCCCTTGGACCCAATGTGACAGTCACACAGTCTTTCCAAAATTGATCCATTGGGACACCACTGTAGGTTATAATTTGTGCACACAAATTAAACTTCAGGGTTTTGTTCTCATTACGCAAATTTTCGAGCAGCCAGTTGAGCTGGACATCTTCACCATACATTGGGCAGTTGGCCATCTTTAACCTCATGTTAATTCCGGAGTCACTCAGAAATGGGTTTTTCAGAGACGATAGCTCTCTGTCGATATGACAGTTGGAAGCGTTGCAGTACCCTGGGTGAATCCTTCTGTAAGCCCGGTAATGGGCTTCTTTGTTTTTCACAGAACCTGTTGAAGAAGATATATGATAATGAATCTGCTGGAGGCGCAAGAACCCTATTATTATTCTACCCAAATAATAAAGATAATTAAATTTATTGCTTCTTCTTCCTGAAACCCAAAGTAGCAGGTTGTTGTAGAATGAATGCACTAGATAATGAAATATGGGATACAGCAGACTGAATGCACGGAAGAAAATGAGCACCTTAGGGAAAAAAAGAAAAAATTATAAACCTTATTTAAGTAGTTAAATATAAAAAATGGTCATGTAAATCTCAAAATGTATAGTTAGTACAAAACTGAAAATATAACTCTCTAAAAGGATAAGGGTGAATATGAGATGCTACCATTCTCTCAAAAGACAAAATATGCCATTAAAACAAAGAAACTGTCAATTGTTTTCCAACCAACAGACCAAAAATAAACAAAAATCCCCACAGAGCTTGCAAATGTACAATCAGCTGTGATCTACTGTTCATTCCTTTATGCAGTCTTGCTGGTTGAACTCCTCCCGTCTACTGGAATATGAAAATCAGTAACCCATGGCCCAAATTAAGAGCAGCAGAATATGCTAATAATACATGAATTTAGTAAGTAGGCATATTTCCTGACAGACCTAGTACAAGAAGCAACAAGTAAGGTGTTAATCCTAGGTTTAGAAGAATTTGTGGGTTTTTTTAGATTATCTCGAGTCTGCTAATATTTTAAACTACTTTCAAGGTGAGACCAAAACATATACATATAAACAGTGTTATTTAAAGGGCTGGAATGCACAACCTGGGAAGGGCAGGTGAGAACTTTGGCTTTGTCTATTTTGGAGAAAAGCAGGCTGAGCAGTGACCTCATTGTTCTTCCTATCTTCCTGAGTAGAGGAAGTGGAAGCGGAGGTGCTGAGCTCTTTTCCCAGGTGTCCAGTGACAGGAAGCATGGGTATGGTTAAAAGCTGTGCCGGGGAAGGTTTAGACTAGACATTAGGAACAATTTCTTTATTGTTAGGCTGGTCAAACAGTGGAATAGGCTTCCAAGAGAGGTGGTTGATGGGCCGTGGTTGTTGTCAGTACCTTAAAAAGAGATATTTAATAGTATGTTTCAACTTTCACTCAATCCTCACATGTGAGGCAGTTGGATGAGATGGTCATTGTAGGTCCTTCCAGCTGAAATTATCCTATCCTATCCTATCCTATCCTATCCTATCCTATCCTATCCTATCCTATCCTAACCTATCCTAACCTATCCATTAGTATGTGTTTTGTTTGGATATCTGAATATATTTAGAAGTTTTAAAATCAAGATCTTTGAAGAGAAAAGCATCTGCCTCTTTCTCAAAAATGAAAAGAAAATTTCAGATTGTTCTGCACATTTAAACGCAGGAGAGATTACTTTGATACTTTTATATGATTAGCCTGTAAAATTTCCTCTAACCCATTCAATATGTTTTCATCATACCTAGTTCATACTTGTAAGCTCCAGTGATATCTTCAAATTGCTCACTGCCAACACTCTTGGTGATTAGACGTTGTCCACATGGCCATGTGTCACAGAAAAATTTCGTTCTTTTGGCATTGTTTTGGGAGAGCCAGCCAACATAGTTTGAATTTACTCTAGAAAACATATGATGACCATCATAATCCAAGTCCAGTTCCCCTTCCCTGATGCTCCGAACCCATGTAGGACCACTGCAAGCTGAACCTAAACCAGAGAACAAAAATGTTATAACACATTGTAACCTGAATAGTAGGGAAACTCAGCAACGTAATCTGAGGAAAATTATTCCAACTATAGTAAAATTACCTCTGCCTGTTTCCAGAGGTGTTGGATCCAGACACTGCCAGTCACCACAGCACTGATTTATATCTCTGCGAGCCATCCAAGATTCATTCCAGCAGTGGTATCGCCTGTAGAATGAAGGAATATTCAATTAAAGATGTCTCTTGGATTACCAAGTTTAACGCCTATGACAGAGGAAAACCATGTCAGCGATAATTTTTTGATCAACTGAAGATTTTGTATGTCTAAACACTGTTAATGACATTTATGGCAGGAGTGGTTTTGTTCTCTTTAGACATCTCAGGCTGGAAATTTGTTCCAGAACCCCACAGACCTGATTGCAAAACATGTTTCTTTTAGTAGATAACATGACAACACAGTTCTTTAAGTTTAACAGGAATTGAAAGGTTTATAAGAATAAAACAATCCATTACAAGGAACATCAGAAGAACAACATGAGTATCAACCAAGTGATTATGACTGAAGATAAAAGTCCAAGTTAGGGATAAATTTTCCCTAGCATTTAATGATCTACTTTACACTTTTACAGCTTTCTAACCTGGATGGCCTTATTTTTTTCAGTGGATAAGCATAAGCAGGCAGCATGGATTCTCACAAGAGGTTTTGCTTTTTTTGTTTTTTGAAAATCTACATTTAGTAGACTGCCTCTTTAGTAATGTCATGGTTTTGAAATGCATTATTAGGAAACTGAAGAGCATTACCAGATAAAGAAAGAGATACACCAAAAGAGAGACACTGATCTGCTAAATCTATACCGATTTTCCTATAATGTAATTTTTAAAAGGGCAAAAGAGCTTTATATTTTTTTATTTACCATAGTTTGTCTTTGCCACACAGGTTTTTACCAGTAGAGTCAAAAATCTCATTGATACCAAGGGGATTCTCAATTGAGCAAGGAAAACAGAAGCTTGTGACAACACGGCTTGGAATTCCCAAACATCTCATCACTGTAAGAAAAAATATGAATGAATCATTACAAATCCCAATTAGTCAGTCAAATCCTTCACTTATTTTATAAGTTATTATCTTATATTCTAATTTTCAGTTATAGAAACACAATGGATAGGCAGCAATATTTGTGGTGCAGTATCTTTAAGATTCTTTTTAGTTCTTGAAAAGTAGTTTGAAAAAAAGCCTAGCAGAAAGGAATGGTTTTCTACTCTTCCATCTTAAAATAAAAACCAAAAACATCCATAAAACCAGATGGTTTAAGTTCAGAAATGCTTAACTTGACTCTGCACTAATAAAACTTTTTTTTTTTATAAATAGTGTGGTACATATAGATTCACCTACAAGACTTCAATTTAACTTTCTTCATTCAATGTAGAAGCAGGTTCAGTAGAGAAATGGTATAAAGCTGGAGCTCAGATCTAATGTCTGAAGAGTTTAGTGCACTATTATCTAATCTTTTGCATTAAAAGGAGAATATAGCCTAATGCACTTGTGTTTTGGGAGAGACATTACTATAGATCTTCCTGTTCATAACTTAATGCTTTTTCTTATCCTTCAAACATCACCCAAAGCATAAATTTTGGTTCCACAATGGGGTTTTGGAGGTTGTGTTGGTTCCTTCCAACCCTAACTACTCTATGATTCAACAATACTGCACTTGCTCTGTGTTTTAATAAAAGTTTCAGTATTGATAACTGCATAATATAAAGGTCACAGAGAAGATGGAACTACTTTTCTTGCTCTTCAACCTGTATAGGAAAGCAAAAGGTTGATAATAAACACTTTATCAGGAGCATGAGAAAAATAATCAATTTCTTTTCTTGTAAAATTCTTACAAGTGAAATTATTCAAGTAGTTTTTAGGGTCAGAAGTTTTTGATCCTTGTTTTCTTCTTTTCTCTATAAACTAGGTAAAGGCAAACTGAAATATCATACCTGTGCACATTACTGAAGCAAGAGATCCACAGTACCCATATCTGACCGGCCTGCATCTGCCACTGTACCACTGCTGTAGAATAGGGACACTTCCATTCCAGGAAAATGGCTTTGTTCCTTTCAGGTAATCATTGTTTTCTGGAATCTTCATGATACTGTTAGTGGTATGGCTGCTTATCTAGAAAGAGGAAAGAAAAACAACCTTTTCCAATGGCTGACCATGTCTTCGCATTCTGAGCATGTCTCAAAATCATTAGAGATTAGCATTAAAAGTTTAATTTTCCTGTGAATCTGAGCACAGGAAGGATTTCCCCTGCTCGCCTGCTGCGTTAGATTACTGTGCAGTCTGTCCTTCTACAATATAATGAAGTGTGACCTGATCTATTCAGAGGTCTCACACCTCCACAGATCTTACCATGTGATTCACCACCATGCTGACATGCACGGGGTCATTGCGCCAGCAGTGATCACGATCAGAGCCATGATGGTAACTCGCACCCATATCTAAGATCTTCAAGCAGATATCCAGAATCCCATCTTCAAACTGAGGAAAAAGGACAATAACATAGGCATCATGGTATGCTGATGTTGCTAAAGTACCTTTCTTATCAATAATCCAGTCTTTTTCAATTATATGAGCTGCCTTTCACCTCTCCTGTCCTTTTTTTTTCTTTTTTCTTTTTTTTTTTAATTTTGTTAAATCAAGCACAGCTCCTAGTGGTCTGCATGGTATTGCCTATCTGCCTGAAGGAAAACCAAAGGCAAGAATGTCATTTTTACTTGTGTTTGACCAATGGAATAATTTTCCTTCTGAAGCACAGTGTTTGTTCCCAGAACATTGTGCAATTTCCCTCATTTTAATAGGTAAAACTTTGTTCCAGTTATTTGGGCTACAGTGAAATTCTCAGACATTTTGGTTCGTGTATACATAGTCTGAACTGATCCTAAAAACCTTTGCACTACAAATAGGGCATAAAGTTCTGAAAAAATACAAACACTTCATTTATCAGTATATGGATGTCATCTATTTCTGAAAAAGTATTAAAAAAATACCTGTCCAAAGTGCCATGGTCGAGAGGTTATGTGCTTGTGGACTCCTTCATACAGTATTCCATGTTCGTTCAGAACATATTCTTCTCTATGGGCCTGATTGTCCAAATATACAGAGTCATCTGGAAAAGATGAAGAGCTTTCATTCAGACAAAATATACCTTTCTAATACTTCTCTGTTTCTGCATCACTGGATCCCTCTCTCCTTTCCTACCAGTTTTTGATATATACTTTTATCTTGAAGGTTGTGGGCTTTTCAAACACTCACAGACAAATCATTCCTACTTACAGCTAGATAATATCTTTCCTAAGTCTCCCCCTACTGTAGAACTCACTAATGGAAGAGCTTGCAATTTATCTTCACACTAAGCTGTTCTACAAGTCAAACACTCAGCAACATAGAGTTGTGTATCTGATTTAGATCAAATCAGCACAGACAATGTGAATATTTGTCATGTAATGATTTTGGTGAGGTCTGCAGACTCCAGAATTGCTTGCTACCTGAGCCAGATCTAAAGAATTTAATTTGTATTTGTACTGTATTATTTTATGATGACAACACAGTATTCACAGAATTACAAAATGGTTGAAGTTGGAAGGGGCCTCTGCAGGTGATCTGATCCAACCTCTAGCCAGTTTCTCAGGCCACATCCAGGTGGCTTTTGAATATCTCCAAGGATGCAGACTCCACAGCTGTGCTAGTGCTCAGTCACTCTCACAGCAAAAATGTGTTTCCTGATGAACAGAGGAAACTTCCCAATACTTTCTATCCTGTCAGGACACTGTAATAGTTGTGGGTAAAAAATTATACCTCACCCCTACTACCACTAAAAAAACAAATCGAAACAATGGCTTGAGACAGTCTTGAACTTGGAGGAAAAAGATTTAAAAGAACAGAATTAAATCTCTCCTTAATTCTCATTGTTTCTGTTACTACATCCTTTACGCACCAGTTAAATAATAAATGTCTTCAACAGTTTTACTCATCACAAGCTATTTTTCTTAAAACAATCTGATTGTCATTAGAGTTCTTACCTGCACACCAAGGGTTAAAAAGGACATAAAAATCTCCAAGACACCGCTGATATGTGTGACCACAAGATGTGATTTGCATATTGAGAATATAACGGCCAATGCAGACATTGGAAGGAGGAAACACGCTGATACTGATGCATTTTGGCTGATGAACTTTGTAGGAAGCACTCCAGCAGGTTTGATCCAGACATCTGCCCATTGGGAAGGTGCATTTTGTCTCATTTGATTCACAGGGTCGGAGGCCTTTTCAGGAAAATAAAAACCACTTCCATCAGACTACTAAACAAAGCACATGTAAAAGGCTAGTAATTTGCTTAGGCATCATTTGCAAGGCGAAGCTCCCAAGGGTGGATTTCTTTTTCACTTGTCACTTCTCTAGCAGAGTGAGAAAACTTTACATATTAGAAGAACTGCCTGATTTAGAGGAAGGTAGTCTCTTTACATGGAACATGAGTAGGTTATAGGAATATGAAGACTATGAAAGAAGTCTTCTGAAGTCTATGGGAAATATTATTAATCAACAAAGGACTAGGAAAGTCTACAGAGTGCTTAGGAGTGACTACCTGTCTCCACGGTGAAAGCAGCCTGGTCCACGGAGTCATCCCATTCTCGATTTTGGAAGCGAGCATATAAACTAAATGCTTGCCCTCTCCTTATTATCTGTCTGTCAGTTCCAAAGAAATGGGTATTATGTATTTGACAGTTGGAAGGACAGTTCAGGTCGACTTCTCCCAGCTCAATAACTGCAGGACAGAGAAAGGAGCACAAAGAAAAACCCCATATAATTAAGTTCCCAGATTCAACTGTGGTTAAGATTAAGTGACAGAGAAGACAACGATGAAAGACAGAGATAACTCTTTCAAAATTCATTCAAGACTTTGTTCAGAATTCAGCGAGACTTAAATTGAGACATACATCCATAAAAGTTCCTTTACAAGTTCACCACTTTCCTAGCTTGCAGATGGAAACTTGTCTAACTCTTTGATTTTTGTAGCTGTGCTACAAGTTTCACTTCTTTTATATAGTGCCTCATTGTATTATAAATACCAGATGCTGAAGGCCAATATAAGTATCTCTACTTGAAAAGCTGACTTTGCATTGTAATAGTCTCTCCACACATTATAACATTCTGTCTACAGTTACAGTTTTGCACATCATCATCACATGATCAAATGATGCACAAACATCATTTGAGATGTTTGAGTTTTTTAATAAAAGAAATAAAAAGAAATAAATAGAATAAATAAAAAATTTGATAACATGTATGTATTTGAAAGCTTAAGTGGCACTCCAAATTATTTATGAAAAAAATAGATATGTATAAATTTCTATCCAAGACTTAAAAAAATGTTAAATGTGCATGCAGATGTCTCAGTCTGCACTCTCAAAGTCATAAAAAAGTTTGCAGATATCATTGAGGAACTTAATGGAAAAGGAAGTATTCACAAATTGTGACATTTTAAAATGCTGACAAACTATCCCAGGTGCTGTGATTAGCTTGACAAAAATCTTGGCTGATTCCCCCTTAGGCATCCTCCTTGCATATCAGGCATTTCATAGGAGTAATTATGACACTGGTGCCAGAAGGATGGGTGGCAACATTCATCTTTACTTATTTGCATACAACTTTTTATTTTCCAAAGTTCTTCATTCTAATTGAAGATGATGGGAGCCACAGATTCTCAGAAGTTTTGGAAATTGGCTTTACTGATGTACAAAGTCTTGTATTTTATTATAATATTAAAGTGTTAAGTTTGGTCCTGCTAAGCCTACAGAAAAATCTAACAATGCAGCTTCTCTAACAACATGGGTACCTACAGAATTAATATTTAAGGGAAAATAAAATACTTTTTCCTATCCAAAACCAAGGGTGTATCCACTCAAGGGGAGACTCATAGCTAAGCCCTTAGGATCAGGAAATTTTTAACACAAACCAGTGGAATTTCCCAGGATCACATCTTGAATTAAATAATAATTTAAATTAACTGGGGAGAGGGTGGGAGCAGGTGGAATAGGTAGGGAAGAGGCAAAAAAAAAAAAAAGCAATTTCTTCTGATTTGTTTTCCTTGAATAAAAATAATCTTGTTTCTCATCTAACTATTTAAACTTGGTCATGCATTGGTCATTCAGATCTTCAACAGAGATCAGCAACAAATGCAGAGCTGCGTGCTACCCATGATAAAAATTTGCGCACAATCAACAATAACCAAAAAAACACAGGAGTGCATTACATCATTATTGCTCATGAATACAACATACCTGCTGACAAGAATGAGCAACAGAACTGAACTGAAAATCTCATATCTTAATGAGAGTTGTCAACCATAACACAAAGTATTCTGGCCAAACCGAAAGTACTTATAGCACACATGGCAAATTCCTGCGGTCAAGAACACTGAAAGAACCTGATCCTTGCCTGGTCTCTGGAGGTGTTTATAAACCAAGACAACTACTCTTCATCCACTCAGTAATCCAGCTGAACTGGAACATCAGGGAGTTGAGGTATTACATTTCCCAGGGATGTTCTCTAAAGTCAGCCCACAGTTTGCTTATCAGATTTAAGTATCGCAACTGGATCATAAACGAGCTAATGATTACTTTCTTAAGCAAAGACAGCTCAGAAAAAATACGAAAGGCAATTCAGTTTCACATTTCTTACTGGTTTTCTGCCTCTGGTCTGGTGGAAACCTGACTATCCATACCAGTCACAGGGTTTTCTCTATCAATTCATATTTTTCCTTCATTCAAGACAGAATACATCAGGCATTCACTGGAAAATAATTGCTTCTAGCATGAGAATACTGAAATCTAGTACTCTGTACTTATGCTAGCAGTAAAGTTTATTCCTTTCCGTGCTATTTCCTATTTTCAGAATTGGCTGTTGTTTCACTAAATCTTTTCCATGGCGTTATCCTTCATAGTAGTTTTTTTAAAAGTAGTTTTTTTCCCTTTCTTACTAGTTCCACAAAGAACATCCAAACATACAAGTAATCCCTACACAAAAATATGTGCAATTTTTTAGGCCTGTACACATGATCATTTAATTATTTCTGTTTTCAGTCCTGGTTTAAGGGACATTAAAGTTTCAAGAAACTTACCTTCCATTTTTTCTTCTACATGTACTGGTATCTGAAGCACAGTACTGGTGGATATACCAGCTCCTCAGCAAGACGCACTGCAAGGTCTGGCTGATCTCCTCTGCCAACCAACCTAATTTCCTCTCAGTAACACTTATATTCAGAACTAAGAGGCCGTCACACGTGTTGCATCAACAAAATACCAGTTTTAAAAGAGGCCCCACCCATGTGTCTACTGATGCTCATAAATGATTCATTTTAACTTCCAGCATTATTAGGGAGAGTCCTGCGGCTGAAGGGAGGGAAGAGATCTTGGTAACCTCACCTATAGCACAGTGCTCTCAGTGTCCCACAGCTTGCCCTGTCTCAAAAATACTTTAAAGCCAGGATGAATCTAAGCACATTTCAGGGTAAGCCATTATTTCTAGCCATCCAAAGTTGCCATAAATACCAGCACCTACTGTTCCCTTCTGGCTAGACACCTTCAGACAGCTATGGAAAACAATAAGGAACACTGGACTAAAGCTGAATTTACACTCTCAGAATATGATAAGCAGTGGACATTTTTAGCATAATGTAAGCAGAAAGTGCAATTTTCAGACAGTCTGCACAGCACTCCCTCCAAGGGGAGGTCAGAACAAAAACAATCAGTTACAAACTTTTTCCAACTAAACTGTAAAATATGCGGAGAGCATTGAAGTTGATGATAAAATTTAACCTGAAAATTATATAAGTTGTTTATACTATGTATGTATTTATTTCCTAGCACACTGTTTTCTTAGCTTACTCCACCTTCCTTCCCCTGAAATTTTGAAAACCATTTCAAACAATATCTGTGAACAAAAACCATGTTAATGCTTTAACACAAAATTTGTGCTATTTTATTTAGGTTCCAGGCATATGTAATAAAATAAAACAAAACAACCACAGCAGTGTTCTCTTTGTACTCTCAGTGATGAGTAGTTTAGCCTGAAAATAGGAGACATGGATTCAAATTTCTTGTGGCAAAACCAGAACAAACATGTGCTACTAGTTTCCTCCTATCCTTCTTATGCCTCTATGCCATGCTTTACTCCATAAGCTATCTTTTGTATCCCTCAAAGTTATTCTTTAGATTGAAAAAACCTAACCCTAAAATAAAACAAAAAATAACCCCAAACCAAGAAAAACTAAACACAAAAATAATCATTGATATAGAAAGATTCAGACACAATGACTGAAGTTCAGTGATTTGCATAACTGCCTGGATTCTAGACAGGGCTTTAAGAAATCATGAAATGAAAAAGCTTAACAAACAGTGAAATAACTTAGTAAGCATAACCTAACAGCTCAGGTATTGTGAAATAACTTCAGAGAAATTAAAGCAAAGAAAAAAATCAGCACATCAACAGTGGGTTTGGAAGAGAGCAGATAAAAAAGTTTGTACGACTGATGCATATGAAAGTGAATGTAATTTTCAATGTGTTCATATTTTGAAAATTATAAATGTTTGGCTAGTCAGTAGACAGACATAAAAAGTCTGAATTGTAAGTAGTTCATTCACCTCTCAATTGTCGGAAAGATTTCTTTTTCTTAGTATTTGCCATTTGACTACTGAAATTCACCTCACTGAAAAAAGAAAAATTAAAACCACCACTTTTTGGTAAGAAATAATTTAGCAGCCATACATACAAAACCAACTTTCAATCAGCCTGCAAAATGGGAATAGTAGCGGTCAAGCCAGCCACCAGAGACCTGCCTAGAATCAGATGCACATCCTTGCATCCAGATAATAGAACAGAAAAGTACCGAAGTTGTTCACAGTTTCCAAGAATATATTAAAATCCCCTCAAATACATCTAGTTCAGTCTTCTGATTGAAATATCTTGGTAAATGAAAGCCTGTGACAAATAAAAGAAAACAAATAGCAAGCATCAGTAAGTGGCTGCACCTGTGGGTTCAAAGAGACTTAATTAAGCATTTAAAATAATAAAGACCTGAATCAGGAGAAGAACACTTTCTGTATGGATATGAGTCACTGGCTTTAGTAAGTATGCTTGCTTAGATCCTTGAAGCTGCTTTGGTGCCTATCTGTCTCTGCAGGATCATTATATAGATGCCCAGCCCCAAAGCAAAGCCTCCCAGATACCCAAGTTCCTACCTATCGGTGTCTGCAGAGCCATCCAATTGCTGCTGCCAGCTCACAGCTATCAGACTGGTTGGTCCTCTCACTCAAGCCAAAACCTCATGCACCTAAAGTAAGAATCTTTAACAAGGCAGAAAATCATAACATTCTGGCTCTCTTGATGCACTCTATTCATACTTCTTTTGCCTACTAAGCCCTGCATCATATTCCCTGCATTCAGGTCATCCATACAACAAGGGCCACAACACAATAAAAGAGCCATGGGAAACTGAGCTCAAACAAGAAACACAGATATGATTCAAAGAAAGGTTTTGCCTCTCAGCTTATGGCCTCTCTGATGTGTCTGGACTACTGATTTCCAAGGCAGGTTGCTGACATCTGTCCAAAGTATCTCCTCCTGGATAGAAACAGTTCCCCTCCCTGCCTGACAGTGAGGTTGCCAAGCTGAGCCCTTGGTCCCAGCTGAGGGTACTTTCCCCTCTGCCTCCATCTTTTTCCCTCACACTTTACTCATCATTCACACAAGCTGTCCTCGAGGTTACTACAAGGTTACTATGAGGTTACTACGATACTACGAGTATCTTGCACATCCAAAATTCTCTGACATGTAAATCAGATGAATGCCTGATGCAAGCTTGAGAATTCTGCAAGATAGCATAATTATTAAGATATTCCAAAATTTAAGCCATTTAGGTTATTAAGTTTCTTTAATGACCTTGACTTTGGCCTTAGAACAGTAAGACTAAACTTAAGTTTTGCAGTGGCTTGGTGTTCTTAAATATTACTTATGTTGCAATAGGCTGACATGTGATGAGCATTTACAAAGACAAGTGGTGGGACTGCTAAGGGTCCAAAACCCCCATAGCTTTCAATTACCCATTAAGCCACCAGGAAAGGGTGAGGATTGAATAATTGCAATCACAGGAAGAACACCTGTGAATGGCACTGATGCAGTTCCACTGCATCACTAATATATTTGTGAACAGTAGAGAGGTTGCAGTAATCAAGCATCCAAGCAAGGAATCCTTTCAAGAAAAAGGTACACAAAATGACCGCTCAGCAGGGGAAAAAGGAAGGAATCAGAAATTATGTGAACTGAGATTAAAGTGTTTTGGTGAAAGTGTCATCTACTGGAAAGCTGGGGTAATTGCAGCTTTTAAAAAACATTTTTCAACTTATGCATGTTCCAACAACCAGCCCTAAAGTTCATTTTTTTTGTACTTGGTAATATAACTGTATTCCTTTGATCACTGGACCTGGAATTGATTTTATAGCAATGACTGACAGTGTAAAAAGATACCTGTCAAGATAGTTTATTTGAAATCATGGAGTGGCGTCACCCTCTGCTCCTGAGAGTTCAGGAATATTCATGTCTAACAAGGAAAGGGGATAGAGAAGAAAATATCAGATGCCACAGGTTAACTCTAAAATAAGCACGTGTTAGGAATCCACATCTGACCTTCTGAAGTTTCATATTACAAGGGCTACAGGCTGGCAAACTAATAGAACTCTGTCACAGAACACACCCAGAGTTTCTTAAAATTCATAAATTAATTTGCAATGAAGTTGCCTTTCATTAAAGAGCCTGAAAGCACTGGCAGGTACTCTGTTAAGTGTAAGCAAGCATTACAACATCATATTTACAGATGAATTAGGACAAAGAAATGCTTCAAATGAAATCTTAAACAAGAAGTCTGTGTGTTTTAAGAAGTACATGGTAGCTTTGTCTTTCTAGAAGCTGGAGGAAATTAGTAGCATTAAATAATTATAGGTGGTTTCTGACACAACCAAACCACCACTCCTCATACAAAGAAACCAAAAACTCCTTCAAGGGAGCTTCCATCCCATCCAAGCTGGACCATCCCTTGGAGTTCTGGTGCAGCTACTTGCTCTCTTGTCTCAGTCTCTTTACTGGGTTTCCATTAACTATGTAAGCCACTATTTTGCTCCATGCAGTAGGATGTTTTTTCAGTAGCTCTGGTGCAGATGAGGAACACGCACACACACACCTATGATGTTGCAGTATATGCAGAATTCAGAAAGGTCAGTTTTAAATTAAAGAGTTAAAAAAAAAAAAAAAATTTTTTTTTTTTCCCAAAAAAAAAAAAAAAAAAAAAAACCAAAACGAAAACCCCAACAAACTAACCCAAAAAACCAAGGCCCCCCCCCCTTTTCTCAAACTAAGCTAGAACTTATAGCTGAGTAATTTGCCAGGTAACCTACTGTAAGTACTGTAAGTACTGTAAATTCACTTTCAAATGAGCTTGTTCCCAACTATATTTAAAAACGGAACTGGAATAAACTAGCACTACTGTAAATTCAAACCTCAGCTCACTGAGCAGTAACTTTCCCACACAGGGAAACCTATAAATCACCCAGCTGTGATTATAACCCACCAGTCTAAGTGCCCCAACTATCCAGTAGATACCATGAATCTGCTACCCACACAGACAATGCTAATTGGAAGAGACTCAGTCTGAGCAGTGGGAGTTGAAAGAATAAAACTAAGTGAGATATTTACCAGGTTGGATCATAGGAGATTTGAGGCTCTCTGGAAGAATGCAAATTGGCTCCTATTCTGTTAATTTAAAGCTTTAATTTTTAATGAAGCTTGTTTGTTGTTTAAAAATACCCATTTTCTCCTCTAATGCTTTTTTAGTAGATGTTTGTTTAAAATTTAGTTATATAGGAGTAGAGTTCAACATCTTGGGGCACAGGTCCAAAATACAGATCTACATCCCAGTAAAAGAGTGAGTCCCAAGTACTGTTATTTGCAATATAAAGAGCTCTTGATTTCAGCTGGGAACAACTTAATGTTAAAAACAGAGATGAGGAAATACTTTTATTCTAACAAACTGAGTTCAACACTTGACTGAGGTAACTTTCTCAAGATTTCTAAAATTTTCCATGCGCTGCTTATTTTGAACTTAAAAATACGTAGTTATCATCTGGTTTTATTTTAAGCAGTCAGGAGTAGAAGATAAAATAGAGTTAAAATTAAAAGGGACAGACTCTTAAAATTCTTGTCCCTTTCAGATTTCTACAGTAGATATCTTACACATACACACTACATGGTTTATAAAGAAGACAGTAATGTGTATGGAGAGTAAGGAAGATGCCTTGTATCAGAAATGCAAAACCCAATTTTCATTGGTTTTTTGAACATGTACAGGCACACTTTCTACAATGAGAAACAGCATATTAACTCACTTGTAGGCTCTAGTGTCACTTTGGGGTTGCTTGCTCGGCTTGTTCAGGACTAATTAGCAGGTTTAGGCAGACAAACCAACACATTTGCTGGAATACCAATCAATGGCATTGCTCTAATGGTATTTGCCTCAGCTTTCAGAGTCTTACCAATAGTAGGGGATTAGCAATTGATTTTAGTGGAACATGGAGCTCTGTTTTCAGCAGTATAAACACAGCACAAGACACAGAATAAAAGTGTCGGAGGGTAAGGAGCTGGAAGTGCTGGTTTAGATGGAGACGGGCAGTAGCACAAACCAAAGCAATAGCTATTGTTCCCCCTTGATGGAAGCATTTTTATGTATTTTTTTAGCTGTGTTATAGGTTCCACTTCACTTCTGATTGCTCATCCAACTCAAACTCTGCTCCTGCAACAGATTTTTACTTCTAGTTCATTACTTTGTCATAAGGGACAGACAGGTCACGTCAACCACTAATAGCAATGTATGAAAGGAGGTCAAAACATAAGTCAGGACTGGCATGAACACAGCTGATGTCTCTCAGTATAAAGCAGCAAATACTTCCAGCTCCTGTACAAGCATGGCATACAAACATAATCTTAGAATGATGCAGTAAATACTTCCAACTCTTTTACAAATCCAGCCATACAGACACAGATGTAAACACCAACACCTTTCTTTGAAGGCCCTTTTCTCCCTTTACTAGAAGTTCCTGAGTCAGCAGGCTTTCTTTTACTGCAGTAAACATTCTTGGCTTGCTTTGAGGTGTCTGCCTTTTGGCAAGATGATCCTTGATGTTATATGTGGTGACACATGAGATGTCATAAAGCACCTTAACATAGAGTGGCTACAATAAGATTTTTAGCACAACCATTTCATAGTATTTTATCTTTTCCACAATAGCTTCTAATACTCACCTAATTTTATATTAAATAAGTTTTACTAAGCAAAATACTCATTAATATGTTCTATTAGACTATATAGGTGCCACCATCTTCAAAATGGAAAGATACAAGAAGTCTTACAAGATTATTTTAAGAAAGGTTTAAGATTAAGAAACTACTTTAGCTTAATTTAGATTCAATATACAGATGTTATTCAGTAAGCTGTCATACACACAGTGGTGTTTTGGCAAAACTTTGTGCAGTTCTTGATTCAGCATTAATTCGTACCATCAAAAGACATTACAGAATTCATAGGAAGACTGCTATTTTGGTTTTTTGTTTAGAGAGTTTTAGCAAGATGCGGTGTATAATGGTATTATGCTCACTGGACTGAATTTTAAGTTAATAAACTGGGTTTAGACAAGTGTAAGGTGTCAGTTACATCTTGCTGTGCTTTGTTTTGTCTTGAAAATGGGCACAGACAATTTGTTTTCACAACTTTTAATGAAATTCCTTCACAATTTGAAAAACATAGCATAGGACTGAATATGCATTCTTTTATACCAAGATGATCAGTAATTCAGAAATTATTGGCTGTGTTCTGTTCCACTCTGTACACAGGCAACTTCTGCTAATGCAGCTGAGCAAAATTTCATAATGATGAAAGTAGAGGAATGACAACTTAATTGCATCATAAAAACAAGCAAGGAGACACCTACACACCCAGATATCACATACTTCAAGCAGCACCTTCCAGTTTTTCTAGTCAGCTTTTAAATACGACTGCATTTTAAGGACGTACTAAAATGCTTTGGGCAAGTTTGCTACCTACAAGCATGGATTCTCTGCTTGCTGAAGTTACAGTAGCCATAACCTTGATTTGCTGCATTTTAAACTAATACAGCTGCCTTCAGTAATGTCTTGGTCTAATCATGAGCTTAATTATGTTTCAAAGTTTTTTTTTATCATCAAGTCTCTCAGTTTCTATGCAAAGAAACTGAATACTCACAGGTTCTGTGTCAAACAATTTTGCTACACTAAGAAATCAATAAGAATATCGGGTCTATTTTTTTGCTGGTTTCAAACACCACACATTAGAGAGTGCCATCCTACCAGCCCATACAATAATCTGAAATTAGTTCTTTTTCATAAGCACACATCCAGCTGAGCAGTAATTACAGTGAAATGTCCTGTCATCTTTCCAAAGAATAGTAATTAGGGATATGAGCCTGGATGTCTTGTATGGTTATGGAAACATTTTTTCTTCCCAGCTAATGATCAGCCAAATAGTAAATCATTAAAAGGAAAATGACAAAGGGTGTGGGTAGTGACTGTCATCAACCTGGTTCACCAGCCCCAAACTTTGTCATCATCCTTCGGAAGAGAAAGCCTGATGATGCCAAAGTTTCAATTCTTTGGGCTTCTTTGAAGAAAACAAATATAGCTAATTAATCTTGTTATTTTTTATTGGTAACAAGTATCTTCCTCTTTACTGATCTGGGAAAACATCTCTGTATTAGACAAACTATCCCTGTTGGGGGGTGGCAAACAGAGTCAAAACCATCTCACAGAAAATGTAGCAGTGTATCTATTACTACTATAATAATTTAAAATACCACCAAAGAGCTCAGGCATATACCTCTCTGAAACTAACTTAAATTAACCATCACCTTCCACTTTCTAGTCGGACCAATTTTTACTGCTTACCTACTGATTATCAGGAGGAATGGAAAAGACTTCCCAGGCTGCCTCACTCCTCCATTTTTCTGAGAACAAGAATTGTTCCTGTTACATGCACAGGTAACAAAGCACCTAATGGACATGAAATCTGGAGCTGGTTTTGATTTAATGTCATGGTGTCAAATAAATATTTAACAAACTATTACCAACTCTTGGTATTATAATTATTATTTTTTATTATTATTTTGCAATTAACACTACCAATTGCAACTGGTACCTTCTTTGCAGTTTTTTGAGTGATACACGCCAGTGTGTTATATGACCAACGTACCAGTAACTGTAACATTTTCTTGGGACTTAGGAGAACCAGACTCCAGATATACAGGAAAAGCTGCTTCAAACCTAACAGTGTAGGTGTGACTTTAGCTCTTATCTTTCAAATTATGTATGACCTAATCCTAAAGCCCTTACGGCAGTTTTATCCTCTCCACAATTTCAGTGAAAAATCATATTGTTAATCTTGTTAATCAAATAAGCACCTTTGTTTTGTTTTTTTTTTCCTTTTTCTTTCTAATCTCAAGTATGGCAAACTTAGGTGAATTTCCCTTCAATGGGTGAACACATTCCAATATAAATATTTTTTTATCTACTGCTAATGTTGAACTTGTTCAGAACTGTGAGACCTTCAGGCCAGTTGTTGGCCACCACAATAATTATTTCGCTTTGATTTTGGAGGCAGGAATGTGACAGTTCAGAAAAAAGAATTTTTAGAACATAAGACACATCAGCACAGAAAGAAAACAAAAATTGTGAAGGTGATGACAGCAAAGCAGGATTGAGAGATTGTTTAATAAAGAATGCTTCCCTCTTTTCTAAATACTCTGATCAATCCTTTATTGATTTTTTTTTCCCAAAAAAGTAAATGTTATCAAATTGACTCAAAACTATTCCCCTTGCAAGTATTTGTTTTTCTTCTGCCAAGCAATAATGCATTTCAGGTTTTGCATTTCTCAAGCCAATATACTGCATACAAACCACAGGCATGTTAAGACACAAAGGCACACATTGCATTTCATAACCTCACCGTGATGAAACCGGTTTGTACATATTCCTGGAGCATTTTATTGCTCACATTGAAGAAATTCCCAAAGTGCGATGGCTGCTATTCATACTCGTGATATAAAAAATTTTAAAACTGATAACAGTCCACAACAATATAATTTAAACACAACCCCAGTAAAGTATGATAATAGATAGGACACAGGACAAGAACAATAATGGTTTAGGATATTATGCAAGATTTACAAACAATGTAGTTACAATCTGCATTAAGCACCACAAGCAAGCTAATAACACAGAGCCATGGTTTAATCCCAACACAATAACCAGAGATATATATTTTTTCAGATGTTTGATGACACACAAAACTGTAATTATAGGGATATTCCCATTTAGCTGTGCGTAAGGAATGGCAAACACATTATAGAAGCCTCGTGCACAGAAGGAACAGGCCGGCAGCACCTCAAGAGCACGTCTATCTAACATTTGTCATTTACCACCGTCAACAGATCACTCTTGCAGAACAGGTTACACATTTGTACTGAAATTCCACTGCTTTCATTATGACATCAAGGAGCTTCCAATCTAGGAAAACATCAGGGCTGATCTGGATCTCAGAGCTTGTTTGCCATTATGGCAGTATTTTTCTTTAACCATTTTTTAATGGAATATATGTATTATAAATCCCATATTATATTAGTACACATATACAGTTTACCAGTGTTTTCTAATCCATGTTGTTACTCAATTTCCTCCCTTTTGTGTTGAAAATTCCTGTAGATTTTCCACATTGAGAAACAGATTTATTAGACCTTCTAAATAAGTAAATCCAATACATTCTTCAAAGTCTGCCTATACCCCAGACCAAAATATATTTTTCGCATGGTTCTTCCCTTACATATTCAATTAGTCTTTATGACTTGGTGGAAATCATGACAAAGTTATGAACCATTCTCATTTGTTTATAAGCCAGCTATACTTTATTTATAAAGTCATTTATAATCTGCTGAAAATTTGATCATTCTTTCCTGCACTTCAGTGTTCATTGATACCAATTTATCTTGTTCATATATCAATCCTTGTTTATATAATGAAAAATCTGTATTAAAATCTGTATCCTGCTACTGAACTGACCTTTCAAAAGTATCTGTTCTGGCAATCCATCAGTATGATATAAAATTTACTCAAGTTTGGCTATATCTGGCAAGTTAACTTTCTGAAACACTCAGTTTAGTCTTTCAAGTTCATTAAAAAATATATACAGAAATTCTTGGAGAAAAAAGAGTAGGTAAAAGTGACAGAAATAAAGCATTATTCCTTACTAGACATATTATTAACCTGAATGACTTTTCCTTGAGACAAATTTAAATAGATTAGGAAGTTTACTTAAAAAAAATAAAAGAGAAAAAGAGAAAAAATGCATTCGTATTTAAAAAAATGAGTGCTTGCTATAGTATAAGTTGGAATATAATTTCTCGTATTTTATTAATAATCATCATAAAACATAGCTTAAAAAGTAATCTAAACACAACTGGAATAAAAGACCTTTTTCAAAAAAATGTCATGATAAAATACAAACTATTTGTTATATCAGAAGTGCAAATATGTAGCCAAGTAAGGCATATTTTGAATTATTTGATGACTTATTTGCCCACCATTGATTAGTTACTTAACTATTACAAAAGAAATAGGCAAAGTGTAATCATATCTCAGCTAGTGCACTGTTCAGTCCCCTGGGGATTTCTTCTTTTTTTTCTTATTAGTGAAAGAGGCACAGAAAACAAGCATTAAAGTAGAAAATATTGGGGGTCACACAGAGACTAAAAGTTTTCATGGTCTTTCCAGGAGCTCCTACACAAAAATCATACAAAGTTTATGGTCAGATTGCCAAAGTAGCTAACATTTATTATCAGCATGATGCAGACCTAAGACATGTTTATAAAGAGCATTCAGGCACCTACATGGATGAGGCTCTCGACTTCCTTTAAACTGGCACTCCATTCTTTTGGTGAAGAACTGCCTAAATATCTTACATATTGAGCTATTGGGGACTCAGAAAAAGAACTCACACTCTAGTGTTTTGAAGTATATTTGAAAAAAAAGAAGTTGGTAGATGGCTCTAAAAGTTGCATTTTAGAAGAAAATATAGTGTAAGAGTCCCAGAAATTCAGTTCTGTGACAATTCCGTAGTGCACCACGTAAGAAATGTTTCCAGAACAGGACAGAGTATCTTCATATTAGAAATGCATATTTTCACATACTAAAGTTGAGTAGAATTTGTATGAGGAGAAAGATACTAAATTTAACAAACATCTAAATATAACCCATTTTATTTTGCTTCCTCTGTCCCAAATACAGACTACTGAAGAGTATCCCAGCATGGAGAAAAATAGCATATTCATGGATGAGTCATGACAGTAAAATCAAATGCATGGAGTTACAGCAGTGATGCTTCAGAAAAAAAGAAAAATAGGGTTGAATTCAGGTTTTTTTTTCTTTTCTTTGGTTTGGAAATAGCATCATCATTGACATTTTGTAAGCCCACTTGGAATAGCACAGCAAAGTAATTTTCAAATTTTCACCATTTTAGGTGCATAACTTTTCTACAGAAAGGTATTATTTTGGATTACTCAAAAGGCAGCTGAAGTGGGTAATCAAAGCATTTCTGAAAACTTGTTTATAAAAATCATGCAAACGGCTTGCAGCAGATAATTTAGCTCTACAACTAATATTACAACTTTGACTCAATCATAACTTATACACATGGAACTATTTTAGAGCTGAATCAAACCTGTGATTCCTTGTAGCAATGTAGTCCCTTTTGAGTAGCAGGATTTTTAACTGACAATCGTCCTTCTCTTAAATATATATGTTAGAATTTTAAACCAGTTGACCAGTTGACCAATTATATAAATTATTTAAACTCCTGACCAATTACTTTCAAACATAAAGCATTAAAAGTCACTTCTGGGTTTTATTGGTTGACTTTAACTAAAGAGTCACAAAGTGACTCTTCTGAGAGGTGGGGATCATGAATGAATGTCAGAACATTGCAAAGAGAAAACATTAAAGGAAAAGACTTAAAAACATTATTATTTGAATTTTCTTTTTTTTCTTTGCTATTTTTTTTTTTGCCCCAATTGAATACTTTTAAATATTCCATTATATTGCAGCTGTCTTGAGCTAGGAGGACTGGTTTAAGCTCTTAATAATCAAGATCCCACATTAAGAACACACAGATTTAGAGACTTGGTATTTACTTATATTACCATGTTAACAGAGAGAAATGGCTAGAAGATTAGGACTTGAAATCCACAAGCAATTGTCCAGTATTGTCTAAATTTTTGTTAAAAAATTTGAAGTGTTATCTACAGAGATGTTCCCATGGCATTCTAAAAGTATTTTTAGGGGTGGGGATGGGGAATCTATATTTTCTCTAATTATCTCCCTAGTAACTGAATCATGTGCTGTTAGAAAATTGAATTATGCAAATGACTGACGGTTATAATCTTTTTTGCTTTTTATTCATTTGTGTGATTTTTTCCTGAATCTCAGAAGACTTAAAGAATAGATAATTAAATGATGCTTTAATATTGCCCTCATATGACTATATCAAACTGAAAATATGTAGATATTTATTTAAATAGGGATATTATAATTTTTACCTGTGTAACACTTACACCTCTAGGTATAAAATTTTATTTTATTAATGACAAATTTACTTTGAAGTTTTACATTTTATCTCTCATTGGGATTTTCAGTTTTAAAGGAAGTTCAATTGTTCCTATGCTTCCACTGTTCACATATAAAGACATTTCATACAAATGTGTAGCTATATGGAGTCTATATAATTATAAATTTAGATTATTTACCATTATGCAGCAACTTAATCTAGAAAAGCATTAAGATGCTGATTGTTAAATGGAATGTAAAAGCAATGAGAGTGAAGTGTATTAGTTTAGAATTCTGTTTCAACCAGTAGTATTTTAGAAATTTGAAAGGGAGAGATTATTTTGCTTTGAAGAATCTGTAGATAAACTTCTGTTTAGGTTACATATTACCTTAGTCTTTTATCTCCCAGGATCATGGTTCAAATATTTCGAGAAACCACAGTTTACCAGACCTCAAGTACAGTGCTGCAGTACCAAGTTAATTGAATTTTTTCTGAGAGACTTGGGGTGTGGCATAGCCTAAACAGCACCATAAAAAAATTGAACATTTCAGCTCATTGCAGCAGACACAGATACTTACATTAACTAGCAGTCTGAATCCTAAGAGTTAATGAATACAGGCAAATTAACTTTTGTGATGTTTGGGGGTTGCATTCTACAAGACAGCATTTGCCGAATCATCATTTTTCCTGTTGCAGTCCTGTAGCTTGAACACAAATTTAGGGCTTGCCCAACTAGAAGTTTCCTAACACAATACCACTGTCAAAGAAGCAATTCACGAAAAAAAAAAAAACCTTGCAAAAAGGTAATTAACTACAGTGGTAGAAACATTTGAAAAATCTACAGAGATCTTATAGTTCTGTTCAAGAATAAAATATTTGGACTAATTGGGAATTATTCTTGTAAATGCTACACAAGCACTGGTCATATCTCAAACTGGGGAAATGAGATCTTTTCATTCTGAGAACTATCCTTGTGGTTTATCAATTGCACAGGACACAGTAGTTTGTTTCTAAGGTAGACTGCTTCTATCTATGCTAACAAAGAAGAGGAAGGAGAAGAGGTCTCCATGAACACACCTTGACTATTTGAGAACCAGAGCACCATTACAGCAGCCTGGAAAAACAAAGAACATTAGTTCTGCTCAGTTAAAATAGTTCTGCCAAGAGAACATCAACTCTTCAAAAGTAACCATTGTATTTTCCAGAGACACTGTTCCAGTGCATTAAAATTATTCCCTTCTAGATCACATCATCTCCTTTCTTTAAATTCCACTCAAAACTATAAAAAAAGGAGACAAGGAGGAAAGAAAAAGACTCTGAAGAAAAAACCCGAAAGTCTACATTGCTTTTTAAATCTGGAAAATATATGCTCTGCATACATCTAATTAAC
Organism: Geospiza fortis; assembly: GCF_000277835.1. NCBI lineage: Eukaryota > Metazoa > Chordata > Aves > Passeriformes > Thraupidae > Geospiza > Geospiza fortis. The sequence goes on along the minus strand of NW_005054350.1, from coordinate 916,210 downwards.
AGGACATCAGTTGCTGATACTAAGATTAACTATATGAACACCAAGAGTAGCAGATATGTTTGTTTGTACAATAATCGTGGAAATTAATAAAAGCCTAGGAAGAAAATAGATTGCAAGACCATGTTTATCATCCAAGTTCAAGATAAAGCTAATCAGCAAATGCTTATCTGTATGTTTGAAGGGAAGCCTTAAATCCTGCATTAAGTGCAGCAAAAATTCAAAAGGAGCAAATATAAAATTCTAGTTTTCTAAATATAGGAGTGGAATGTGGTAATTCCTAAGCAAAATTTCAAAGACAATATGTTTTCTGTACTGCATACAAATCTGTTCAATCTCAAATCTGCAAGTTACCTGGAACAAGTTTTAATCTTATTTTAATAATAAAATAGCCCATTATTTTCTACTGAGCCAGTCATAGTTAATGAGCAATACTAGAATGTTGAGCATGTTGGACCACTAAGGAAACAAAATCTTATGAAAGAATGTGAGAGGTCACACAGTAGCCTGATTTCTAACTATTTACAAAATATAAACAGTGTTATCTGTTTTTAATGTATATTTATCCCTGCTATTATACAGGAAGGGAAATAATGAGGGATTAAAAAGAAAAGAAAAAAAGGGCTTGGGAAAAGGCAGGGGAAACAAGATGGTAAAAGAATAGAAATGCAAAATACAAAAAGAGACAAAGAAAATTAGAGCAATGGGAAAAAGAAGTGAAAGAAATCAGAATAAATTGCTAGATATAACAGGCAAGTGATCATCTGGTTGAAGAAAGTGGTTTTTTCAGTCATAAAGAGCGGTCAGCACACATCTCTGGCCACTGCTAGTTAAAGGTGCTTTCTGCTCTTCTGTCAAGTTACTAGGAATATAAAATAAATAACTTTTGGTACTGTCTCCTCTGCTTCTTCAAGGTTACAACCACATTGTTCTCATCTAACTTGGAAAGTGTTTCCAAAATAAAGCATTTCACACATTTGAGATTTTCATTTGACCTTCTCTTGCAATAGTCCTTAAATCTATCCAGCTCATAAACATCTTAGATTCTCATACAGAAAATTATACCAAAAAATTTTGTAATTGCTACATGCCACATGGATCAGTCTAGAATTCCTTTATAGGAATAAAAGGATGTTTTCTCTATACATGAAACAAATTTTTCTTTTAAAATGCAAGTCTGAAAATCCTGTTCCTTCTTATAATTTAGCTCCTGCTTCTCTTGGTTATTTGCATAAGTAGTCATGCACAAATGAAACAGATTGCCGAGTCTGGACTCAGACTTCAGGCCTCTAAAGGTTTGACATGCACATGCAGAGCTTTAAAGCAGAATTTGTCTACAAATGTGTAACCCAGTGAGTCATCTTATCCCTGTGACAGTGACTCCCCACAGTTATACTCTGTACATCCCACTCTTACCCAGTTACATCCCTTGCAAGATGCATTTTGCTAACATGACAAGGCTTCAGATTTTTCTTCTTCCATTTTAACTCTCTCCTAGAAAGGAGAAGTTAAGAGACATTACAAACAATTTTACTTCACCACTGAAAGAGGGATCTTGGAATAGCAACCCACAGTTCCTTCATTGTAAGGACATGGCCAAATCACCTTTGGTTTCTGGAGGAAGCAAGTAGAGGGCAAAATAAATATCCAAGTCAGCACAGCCAGCTTGTCATGAAATACCATTAAAATGTTTCCCCCATCTGCTGCTTCCTCCAAACTCTTGCTCTCTCATACACTGCCACAATGTTCTGTCCAAGGAGTTGTATTCACCTGGATCACTTCATTGCTCCACTCACAGCACTGCTTTTCCAATAGCTTGCCTGGCCATAATTTGAAGGACAGCCTACAAAGGTATGAGGATAGAAACTCCTTAAGCCAGCACTGTCATTAAAGTTGCAGTATAATGAAACTGGCCTAAGCAACTCACTTAAAACTGCACTTCACGTCAAAGGAAGATGGTCAGAAACTGAACTTAATGCTCCATGGCATGTCTACACTCTAATTGAAACATGACAGGGCAAATTCACTGCCCAAGGATCAACAGGCACAGACCAGCCTCTGTCTATGATCATGAACTTGCTGTCCCCAAAACAGAGTGGCCTTGTCCCAGCTTCAAACAAGCATGCATGGGCCTGAGCAGAGGAAACAGCCCACAGGCTTTTGTGTCTGCTCACCTCTGCACCTCATGTATTCTTCCTCATGTTATGATACATCATCACAGCAATGCAATGATGACTTTTTGAAGTGTGTAGAGCATCCTTTCCCCTGTGCCTTCAGATGGCCATTAAAGCTGTCTGCAGCAGCACACATCCTGGGGGTCAAAGCTGGGGCTCCTAAACTCTCTGCTTCCACCACTTTTCTGGCTCCTGTTCACAGTGGCCAACTCCTAATTCTTTCTGAAAACCATCATGGGGTGACCCACATTTGTGTGGCACAGGCTACAAAGCTGCAGCTCACCAGAGACGCTGCTTTGTGCAGTCAAGCTCCTGCTCCTGGGAAATGGTGTGAGAAAAGCCACTGGCTTGGACATCAGCAGTGCTAATTCACACCAAGGGTCAGCACAGAGGTATCCCTTCTTCCAAAGGGAAGAAGTGAAAAGAACTGCCAGGGCTGTGGAAACTTCCCTTTTTCTTACCAACAAGGTGCATCATATCCTGACACAACCACAGGCTTACTAACACTCTTTAAAGATGACTGGCATGGTAGAGTAGCATATCATTTCAACATGGATATTACAAGCTTCATTATTTTATTATGTGTTTACTTTACAACTCTTTCCTAGCTTCCATTGCAGCTAAACATGAGGAATAGTCTTCAAGATCACCATACCTTTAGCTGTCATTGCAAACTTCATTCTCTTATGAGCCTTGCTGCACATTTCTAGCCAAGATCACACCTTTTAGATATAACAGTTAAGGATGTCAGCATGCAAAATTCCTCCCACCTCATAACCACCATTTGTGAAACCAAAAGAAGGCTTGCAACTTCTCTTCTTGAGATTGTTTAAATCACAGATAATCAGATAATCTCCATTAGCTAACACACAATGCCTGAGTTGGATTAATTTTCCTCACATGGCTTGAGACTTTGCAAAGCTAAGTGAGTAACTCAAAGTATTATTTTTAGTGTATCTTAGCATTTAAATTTCTGACATCTGAAGCTGAGGCAGCTACAGCCCACAGAAAGAACCCCGTGCTTCTGAATTATGCTTGAATTCCAGGTGCTCTCTGGAAACTAAAACCCAACACAGATTCACATTAACGCACTGACAGCTTTCCTAAGACAGACCACTTAAACTATAACAACACATATGCAATGTGTAAAAACAGAAGTACACTATGTTCCAGATTGATATCTTCATTTAAATCCTGTTCTAGAAATCTAATATTACTTACCCTCCCTCTGCTGGAAATCCTTCTATTTTAAATCATGACAAAGTGATACAAGAAGGTCCCAGCTCCTCAAAGACCCAAAAAGGAACTTTTCATATTCTGGTATTTCTGTCTGTCAAAGGAACTGACACAATACTTCTATGTACCTTTAAAAAAATACTACCTCTTCTTCAACCCACTCCAAAACACTTTTGATCTTCTTACCTCACAGTAGTATCAGATAAATCTTAAGTTAACACCACAATATATTGAACCATCTCTTGTAACCCACATTTTTGGATGGAATTGAAGCATTTGGGGATTTCATAAATGAGCCATGAAGACTAAAAACATGTAATCATTCTGCATTTGTTTTTAAAAAAGGTATTTTTAAAAGATAGGAAAGCAAAAGGAAAGATATGTACCATGACAATGCCATCTCAAGGTTTAGCTCAATTTTCAAGTGTTTATTTGCATAAAGCACAATTTTGCATGAAGGCACAGCATAATTTATAATTATTTTATCCACCAGGAGCCAGACACAGCTTTTAGATGTTAAATCTGCTGACGGCAGTTTATCTCTTCCTCCATCTTAGAAGCAACTAATGCATTGTCAAGGGCTTGTCTGGGCCAACAAGTATTTCTCCCATCTTCTGCAGGAAATACCCTTACATTTAATTTTCATAGTGACTGAAAAGAAGGAAGCCTTACCTTTCTTCCACTTTATGTAAAGAAGATCTCTTCTTTTCACAGTAGAATTTTATTCCTAGAAACTTTGTATTTCTCTACAGACCATCTACACCCTTTAGGAGGCAGTCTACCATAGGACCATTGTTTTGCTGAAGTATCTCCTGTTCTACCAGATATTCTGTTCAGAAAGTTATTCTGATATTTGAAGATTTAACAGTTTGTTGACAAAATAATCTCAAAAATGTCTTACAAAAACACTCTGATATTTTGATAGTGGTATCTGTACAGGGATTTCATTTTATTTCAGCTTTAGTCTGCTTTCAGAAAATGTTACTGAGTAGATTATAACACCGACCTGAGGACAGCAGGCTATGTTTAGTGAATTGTCTGATCCTGCAGGAAGCACTAAGGAGAAGCAGCTCAACTGGCCCAATATGCAAAGTTAAGATCAAAAAAGACATATTTTACAAAAGCAGAGAGGAAATGAACAAAATTACCTAGTGGCCATCTAAATCACCAGTCTGCATTGCAAGTTTTCAAGTACAGTATGCTGTCACAATATTCAAACAAATGCTTTCATGAAAGCATGCTAAGAAAAAAAAAAGATTAACAGAAAAGTTACAATCAGTTCCAAGCAAAAACGACTCAATGGCAAAAGTAAAAAAGAATTACTTTGGAGGGAATTAAAAACTTAGGTACTGAAGTCATAAAGTCTTTTTGTTTTCTTTTAGTGTTGTGACAAAGTTTTAACAGTCTATGAACAGCATATTGTCTATTTTAGATTAAGAGTCAACATTTGCTATTCAAGTGAAGAGAATAAAATTGCAGCCTCTATTGCAATATATGTATTTTTTTAATTTAGAAAAACCCAAGCCACTTCTTTAAGATGAAAATACACATCCTACATTATTGATTAGATCTTCAATTCCTGAAAGCATTAAGACTACAAGTTGCCACCTTAGCACAAATTTAAGAACGCTACAAAGTGTCATTCCTTTAAAGTAGAGGTGTAGCAACCTAAGACAAAAGAGAGCTGGGGTTCAGATCAACAAATGATGACCATTAAGGTATCTTGAGTAACCTGGGGTGTACATTTCTGTGGAGAAACAGCAAAAACTTCCACAAATAACCTTGATTTGGTAGTAATGGTACTCATGGTATGGCAGGCAAATTTAACAGCCAAAGGCTCTCTGCACAGTAAGTAGAGAATGGAAGATTTCTTTTGGTAGGACTTACATGCATACCAGTGGGAGTTTATGTTAAACATAGCTCATAGCACAAGACAATGGTATGAAAACATATGGCCCTCCTCCATTCCTTTTTCCATTCCATTTTCATCCCTTCATGTGTAAGCCATAGAGCTTAGCAAAGCTTCCATCTCTTAACTCAAGACAGCCTAAAACCACCCACCATTTTGGCCAGGACAGTCATCAACCCACATGAAGTCTATGCCAATCTTGCAACTGAACTACAAAGCAATTCTATTCCTCTCACTAGTAATTCCCTTAGAGGTTTCCTTGCTTCTCTTCAAAGGTTTTATTGCTGAATATTATTATTGCCGCAATTCTCCATTCAAAAATGGTTTATGTAAAATACTTGTAGTCTATGTATCCTTTACTTTATGTCAGTAAACTGTATATATATTCACAGTAATACTTTAAAATGGTTAAAATTTCAGAAATCAGAGAATTGTTTCAGGAACACGTACACTGCCTAGACAGCTTAGGAAAACCTCCCAGGAGCCCAACAAAGCATTCAGCACAATACTGTCAAAATTGTCTTTGTTGGTTCCAGCAATGTCAGGTGCCAGAGCTCAGTGTGATTCGATCTGTTAGATGTGCTCAGTGATGAGAACAAAACTGCAGAAAGTGGCTTTGCTCCCTGAGAAGATTTGAGAGCCAGTACCAGTCTGTCACAGGATAATACAGCCTGAAATATATGTAGCCTCAGATTTCAACTGCTTAAGGGAAATACATTCTGGTTTTGCACCCTTTTCACTGACCTGAGCTTTTGGCTGTCAACAGAACAATCCTCCACCCTCCCCCTCCTCCAAATACAATTGCTTCTCCAAACATGCTGACGAAAGAGGAATAGGGTAAATTAGTTCTGGACAGAAACAGAGCAAGCTGAACCTTTTACTTAAGTACTTCATGAGAATTAAGCACTTTTGTGCCATCTTCATCACATCAGATGTCTGAGAGTGCCATCCTCCTGTCCTTTAAGCAGTGAGCACCACAGTGTGGACAAGAGCTGTTAAAGCAGCCCAGGTAAACAATGAAGCAGCATGAAACTGAGCACGTCCAAGTGCCAGGACTACTCAAGTGCTTCCAGAAGGAAATGTAAGCTAGGACAGGTTAACTCAGGTTCTCTTTGCTACAGAAACTTGTAGGTCTGGTATTTTAAAGCTGCTTTTTCAGAAATTCATTTGTGTGACACTGCTAGAGTGCTCCCTAAATCACAGACAAGCAAACTCCTACCTCTAGAGACTATTTTCACAATCCTGCAGAATAACAGCTGCATTTCTGCACTGCATGACTGGGGGCCTAAAGTACAAACATCCCAGGAAACAGCCTCCTACACAACATGTAACATCTAAGCTTGACGCTGTAAATTAATCCAAAGGAAACAAGCTCTTTAAAATCCTTTTTATTACAGAAAAACAAAAGGCTTACACTTGACTTAAAAAAGCAGCATAATTTTATGAATCCGAAGTTATTACAGTGAAGTTGCTTTAAGAAACCTCTAGAGACTGAAGAAAAGAAATAAAATGCCCCTCCTCAGACAGCATTCTAGATTACTTGAGTGACCACAGCAAACACCTTAATTTCACATCACTTCTGACACCCAGTATATGACCTGTCTCCCTTTCTTTCTCCCCATGACTTGTTCAGTGTAGCTGGGGGAAGGATTTGATGAAAACAGCAGTACATTTCAAGTCTAATTTTCAACAGTTCAGCACACATCTGATAGATATTAGAGTTCAGAAGTGACTGACACACAGGCTTTCCTCCTAACTCCAGCTATTAAGTGCTACAGTTTGAACAGATCCCAGTGTGATCCATTTCTACCACAGTATTTATCATTATTCAGGTCCACATCTCAGAATACTTCCCAGCTAGTCAACTGGCTACTACTGACTATAAACATAAACAAAAATAACTACAAAAAAAGAAGGCTCCACGTTGAAACAGTTCTTAGCAGTGCAGCAGAACTCAGGCATTTTTTCTTCTTTTCATTACACTCCAGAGTAGGAACAGTACAGTTCCAGTGACCGCTTCAGGTTTTTTTATTAAGTCAAATGCTGCAGGTTTCCAGCCTGAGCCAACATTAAATATGCAACTGATCTGTACTGAAATCTTAAGAGACAAAGAAAACATACTACTGCCTTAATAGTCCTACATTTTGACTAATCAGCACTGAGTTGTGCAGAAGTCCAAAGAAATTTACAAGTTTTTCATTAAGTGATTTTAAAAATATTTTTCAATAAACTGCTCAGGAGCTCAATGCCGTTAAAAAAAATACCCCTTTCTAAACACATTTTTAAGCACCTATTCCTCATGTATATGATAAACCTACACCTCCTAAAGGTTCTACCAAAAAAATAAAACCTCAACAATAGTAAGAAAACTCAAGTCACTATGTACAACTGGCTATAATGAGAAAAATGAAAAAAGGCAATTCATATAAAGAAAACAGAGAAAACAAAAAAATGGGAAAAAACCGTATCAGATACCTGCTACTCAGAGTTCTAAGACCACACTTATAATCTTTCCTTCAAAAAGGAAAAGGTTTGTATTCATAATCAGACAGGGAATTTTTAAGAAAAAATTCCTAATCTCTTTACATGTTGTTTATACTGTTTGATAACCAAAATCTTTCGAGTCAGAGATCTACTTAAGGTACTCTGCATGGCAACCTGAAGCCAGCTGTTACCAAGCTACTTGAACAGAAGAAACAAGTTTCTTTCCTACAGGAAAAAAGAATGCAATACATTTTCCCTGGTTATAATTCTACAGCATCATCAAATTTACTCAAACATAGAACTTGTCTATTTAAGCTTATTCGTGGTTACTATTTAAAATTCCTTAATTTAGTGCTGTAGCACTAAATAGGAATTTCTTATGAGATCAAGCTGCCTTATAAGGAGGACATAATATTTTGTATGATACAGTAATATGCCCTTAAAAAAAAAGAGAAATAAAATTTAAAAACCCATCATGAATAGTTTGAGGTGGAGTAATATAAGTTTTGTTTTTGTGGTACTTTTCATGACCTTGATGCCAAAGGCTGCTTTATAGCTTATGACTGGAAAGTTTTAGCCCTGGACACAAATTAGTCCTTTTTGCAGTCACAGATTTGTATTAAAAGTGGCTTTTATGATGAAACAAGTAACAAACATGCTTTATACTGATCAATTTTTATCAATGTTAATATTAAGCTTCATTAACTCCCTCCAACAGAGTAGGTAACAGTCTCAAACAAAACTACCTATCTCAAAGATATATAACAATCTCAAGTATACACTGTAAAATAAATAAACACCATTCAAAAAGCTTGTCATTAGAGAATTATACAAATAGTCAGAAGGTGTTCATATTGATGTCTTCCTTTATCAAGCTGTGTTGTAGATTCAGAAATCTTACAGATCTTTTGCACTCTAAGTGTGCAAGCACTCACAGAAAGTAATTACCAGGCAATCATGTTCTTAACATAATTTTCCAATATTTTTAGCTGCTAAAGCACTAATAAACAGCATATAATTCCCATATTCTGTATCTAGTAAACATTCTTGACTGCTATGGTAGAACGGTCCTCCAATTCCCAAAAATTTACATTTAATTTGAGGAAATAGAAAAGTTTGTTGTTTTGGTTTTGTTTTTCTTTTCCCATACTAATGTGCGACAGGTAGCACATGTCACATCTTAGGATACTTTTAAGTTGTCTTCAGCTATCAGGCTCTAAAACACTTTACAGCTTTCTTAACTTTTCCTTGTTTTCAGCTTTAATTTTATATGAATCAGTGCATAGCTGGGCTATATTAGTAGCAGTTCATCACATATAGTAAGGTTAAGTAACATTATCTCTGTTCTGGAAATGAACAATTCAAAACTGTTACAAAAATGGTATAGAACTGTACCTGAAAATTTCTTCACTTTAAATGGCTCTTTGTTAATCTACTAATGACAATTAAGAGAACATCCATTTTTTTTCTGTCAATTTCTGAGAAAATGTGAATACATGCAAATCAAAACTACCATTATGCAGATAAAATGATCCTCTTTCATGAAGACAACCAATAAATGACAACTGCCAATAAATAAGTCTATTTGGAAATTCTAGAGAATTCTCTTGCTAAACAAGTTAGTCTTTTTTCTTTTCCATAATGTCTTTCTGTTTAAGCTCTCCATCTGAAAGTTCTGTGTATTTTCCATTCTTTTCCTCCTCTTGTTCTTCCTCACTGCCTTCATCTGTGAGCTCTCGATCACCACTTTCTTTTTTGGCTCCCTCATGCTCAAATACCTCTCCCTCTGTATCAGCTGTGCAGATTCCATAACACATGATGCTGATGACCCCCAGGGGTAACCCAAAGAGAAAGCATCCCAGCAGTGGTGAACTCTTGAACACAGACTGTTGAAATAGAAAGTAAAAACCACTTTCAATGAATATAGAAAGTTACTGCATTACTTCTCTTATCACTCTGTGTATTTATTCAAAAAACATCCAAAATGAAAATCAGTGTTATTTAGAGGGATCGTGGAATCAACTAGGTTGGAAAAGACCTTTCAGATCATCAAGTCCAACCTATGACAAGAGCACAGCACTAAGTGCCACATCCAGTCTTTTATTAAACATCTCCAGGGATGGTGAACCCCATCACATCCCTAGGCAGCCCATTCCAATGCCCAATCACCCTTTCTGTTAACAACCTCTTTCTAATGTCCAACCTAAACCTTCCCTGGCACAACTCAAGACTCTGTCCTCTCGTCCTAATGCATGCATTATTTTGATTTTTCTGCTTGTTTGGTTTGGGTTTTATTATAAAAAAACCCACAAAGCAACAGAAATAAGGTTCATCTGTTTGCTTTCTTCTGCAAAAATGGCAAGGAGACCTCACCTTCAGCAATTTCTACTATAAGTTCATAAAAAATGACACAAGTTCAGTATTACAATATTGCACTGGGTTAGTTAATGTTTACATGCCAACTGCATATCCTATGCATTCTTTGAAGTTTTAGAAACAATTGTTCTAAGAGCATTAAAATCCACTTTGAAGAAAAAAGTTTCACCTCTTACTTGTGCCTCATTGTCAAAAATTAGTCTGCAGACAAATTCTAGAGAGCTTCCCGTTGAGGAGTAGCTTAATGGCACAGGAAGAAGAACCAATGGTTTCAGAAACTGGTGGCTAAACACTACTTTCACAGAAGTTTGGAAGACACTCATTTAAAAGCAAGTGACTTTCAACTTAAATTCACAACATAGGTTTATTTGCTTGTGTAGGACAAGAAAAGAAATGGATTTGTGTATATCTTCCCAACAAAATTTTGTTAAGCATAATTAACTTAGGGGAAAGATAGTAAAAATGTTTGCTTTAAAACTACCCAAAGAGTAGTATTTAATCCCCTTATGCTCTAAGTAATTAAACAAAAATCTAACATTTCTCAGAACAATGAAGTGGTACCCAGTTTCAGGAAAGGATGCCAAAAGGGTCAAGGAAATGACCTTGAATTCTCTTTTCTATCCCTTAAAATACATGTCAGGCATACAGAAAAGCAGTGAAAAATGAACAAACTGAGATATGTTGAATATTTATCACACATATTATTAAAAACTTTAATCAAGAATTTCACTTGGCTTAAACCTATACATATACCTATAGTATATACACAATATATATTATTTTATATATTACATTAAATATATGGTACAATATAAAACAATTCATATAAAAATATTTTTAAATACTTCCTCTGGAAGTATTTGTATCCTGACTGACAAGGGCACTATCTAATTCAATGAAAAATAAAACTTACCACAATAGTAGACTTGGCATCATAGATTATTCTCTTGATTCGTTGCAGAAGTCCATCACCACCCTGTGCCTGAAATTTCAAATGGAACCATGTCAAAACTGCTGACACTTTTCAGTTATGATTCCAAAAGTTCATTCTTCAGACCTTGCAATCTTAAATCCCTTTAGAAGGAAATGAAAAGTAATTATTCTTACATCTCACGATGCCCAGACACTCCCACTTGCCAAGCCTGGACAAAGATTATTCAGCAGTCTCATGAAAAGGTCTCTCACAATTGTTTTAAACAATCAGTGTCAACTTAGACAATGGGCTGACAGTCTCTCTCCTACAATAAAGAAACACTAAAACTAGCAACTGTCCCCATGTAACAATGGTAAAACTGCAGAGTTCTTCTGAACTCTCCTGAAGCTGTTGAACACCCACTTATGGATTATGACAGCACAGGTAGAAACATCTAAGAAGTAAGCAAAGAGAAGATATGAACGTGTAATAAATAAAACCTGTGTCAAGCAATGACAGGCTGTACCTACACTGCCCCCTAATTCAGCAGTGTTCAAAATAACTACATGAACCAAAAGACAGTCTATCTGCTGAACAGGACCAGCTTTCACCTTCCTTGAGTAGCCAGAGAAACTCATATTTGGAAGTCAACTCATCAGCACATGATCTGACCAAAAACCCCTCAAACAGCAAAAGAAGTCCAAAGATGACTCGCACAAATTTACCTATAGAGTCTTACAGAATAACAGTATCATCCAGGTGTATAATCCCAAGGAAGAGAAAGGGGAAAGCCAGACTTCTTAGAAACTTCTCTGTGGTTCAGAAAATCCTAATTAGTTGTTTACCAGCATATTTTGAAGACTCTCATTCCTCAAGAGCTGCACAATTTCTTGGGCAGAGAATGCAGCCAAAGTAGCGCAATTTTAGGTCTAGAGATACCTTAAATATAGACAGCTTAAATGAAGTCATATCCTGTATTTTTATATTGTACAGAGATGTGAATTTAGACTGACCTTTAATCACTGTAGCTGAGATACTGCAAACAAAAGATAGAAAGACCTGACACTACAGCAACAAACACAAGGTATCACAAATGATTCTTCTCCAAGTAAAAAAACAGACAGAAACCAATTACATTTGTTGTTTCAACCAGAAAGAGACATACAATTAAGAGTCTAATTGATGTTGATAACTCAATGCACTTAAAAACCATTTAAAAAGTGAGAACTCAAGAACAAAGAACCACCAAGTTATAGCAATATCCCTCACACTGCAATGGAAAACATGGCCAGTAAAGTCCTGAACAGCACATAAATCCACCTATATCATGCTCTACATCAAGCAGGCAGATTAAATAAACCAAAATAAACCCCATATGACAAATATCTTCAGCATTATTTGCCATTACCAGCCAATGACCTAAAACTACAGACATAAAGTGGGATTCAGCTAACACAGGAAGCCCTCAATATACAGTCAATTGGAGCTTAAACCAAAAACAGGCTTCTCCCAGGAGGCAGCCAAATTATTAGCTATCAGCTCCCTTCGTGGCAAAGCCTTCCTTCCCCAGAAGCACAAATGAAAGTTCTGCTCCATGACCTCTTTCCTCATCCACACAACATAGCTTTCTGCTCAACTTACAGTACACTGAGGGAATAAATATTCAAAAAATATCCAAGTCATCAATTCCAATTAACTTTGCTGTTTTAACAAAAGACAGCCCTTTTTTAGTTTTAGAGCAGAGAGGAGTAAGCTTGTGTCCATTTCTAACATTCAAAGCAAGTATAATACTGGTTTTTTGACTCTGAAGTTGTAATTCCTCCAGCTATTTGATTTATTAATTTCCCACCCAAAAGAAAGGGTGCAGTTCAATTACGCACTATCATTCACTATTTTAAACAAATGCATTTAATGCAAATCAGGAGATGAATAAAAATCTCTCCATTTACAACTGCACCAGTAAAAGGAATATCAAAAAAAGCTGCCTACCATTATGCTATAAACAAAAGAAAGCTTGCTTTGTACAACATGAAACAGCATGACTCCAGAATTTACAATCCCATATTCAGTGACAGCACCCAAGACAGTAAGACAGGACAGGAATATTAAACACACACATATCTATCAGAGTAACAAAATTTTTTCCTTACTTTAGCATCTAAGGAAATAAACACTAACCAATATATTCCAAGCCACTATGAAGACTTACTTCAGCTGTACCATCCAGGATATTGTTAATAAATTGAACCATGTCTTCTGTGCTCTCAATGTGCCTATCTGGTAGAAAATATTGCTGATTGGAGGTATTCAATACAACAATAGTAGGGATTGTCAAGTCACTGAAAACATAAAACAGACAGTTTATCTTTTTAAAGAACTACCATATAAAATATTCCAACTCAAATAATCCCTACATCATTTCAAAAGGGAATCTATTAATCTTCATATGTGCTCTTCATAGTAATTCTTTAAAAACAAGAAAGCAAGAGAAAAGGTATGGCATGGTATGGTATGAACATGAATGGTATGGGCACATTTCTCATTAATATTGTTTTCAGTCACATCTGTGTCAGTGACACTATTGAAGCTTACAGCATTTTACATATCCCAAGCAACTGCAAATCAGGTACCTTATGACTTTCCAAATAGCAAGAGATCACAAATTGCAGCCTTGTATATGAAATGCATTAAGTATTTAAGTTCACAAAGGCAGAAGGGTAACTCAAAAATTTAATCCCATACAACCATTGTCTAACTGATCACCTTTACCAATCAACATCTGCTGGTCAAGTCAAAAGAACAAACCATGCCAAGCATAGCTCTTCTACAGCTCTTTTAGATATGGTTTATGAGGAACAGAGTTTTTAAAGAATTATTACTCAGCAGTTAACCTTCATGTGCATGTGCACATACATCGTAAGTGGAAAGAAAAAACATTTATCTCTAGACACAAACCAGTTTAATCTTCTGCTTGCTATAGTACTAAATTCAAAATAAGATCAGGGTAAGAAATTTTAATACTGCAAAAGTACACTGATCGAAAAGAAATATTTAAATATATTAAACAAGTTTAAGATCTCCTGTATTCTTTATCAATTTTCTATAATTCTGCCAGTAATGAATTCAAGTACTTCTTTCACAGCAGAAGCAATGCAAACCATGTTTTTCTAAGTTTTCACCTTTGTCTAATGTGCCCTATCCATTTACATTTGTAATACATGTAAAACTGATGATGATTTCAGTCTTATCTGTGGCTATCAATTCATAGTAAATTATTTAATGAAAATACTGGTTATTTACTCAAGATGCCCATTTTTCTTTGGAGTCACTGAAATGATCCTAAATTTTCCCTCACATTTTAGGTGGGGCTTTCGGTTTTCATTTAAATTCAAATGCAAACCTAAAAGTGAAAAAGTTTAACAATATATGCCAATTTTCTGAACTTCTAGAAAGTTGAATACTTAAAGATTTTAGGTGCAGACTCTCTTCCCAGTACTGAAGCTGAAGGGCAATCAATTACAAGGATAGCAAAATAATTCCATCCTTTAAATGGAACTTTAGAAAAAACAACCAAATAACACAACTTTGTACACCAAGGCAACCTGCAACGTAAGAGTCAATAAATACAATATTTCCCCTTGAAATTTTTATTCTCTTCTTACTAGGGACAAAGAAGAAACCTAAGTAGAAGGCACTCAAATCAAGTCACTGTTTCTGCAAGCATCTGGTAACAAGTTCCCAATTCCTGCCAAAATATGTCCTTCCAGCAAAACAGAACAAGTTTTATTAATTAGATGCAGTGTTTCTGTTGCATTTAACAGTCTGGTAACTGATGTTCTTGCAGTTGGTTGTAGAGCAGCTGAAAGGTAACCTCCATGTACACATTCTTTATGCTATACAAAAGTTTACAAAAGCACATTTAATGTGTTACTTTCAAGAGCAGAGTTCTACACACACCTATAACTGACAGTGATATTATACACCTTAGCTTATAAAAAGCTGTATTTTTGCTTTCAGCAAAATACTGAAAAGCATTTTAAAGTAAAATTATGTATTTTAATTAAAATACATAATATTCTGATTTCTTCTTTTGTGCATTATTCTTATAATGCACAAACATTATTATTATTATGATGGGTCTTATTCTATCCCCAGAAATCATAGAATATTTTTTCCTTTGTAAAGAAAACAGAATTTGTTCCTATGTGCATCTAGCACAGTAAAAAGTGTTTTGTGATACATTTCTCATTATTCAGATTTTTTCTCTTTCTACTTACTGCCACCTGGTGAGAAACTGAAGCAGTTGCAATACTTTTTTTTTTAAACTCGAATTATTCATGTAGCCACATGACGAGCCACTTCTTTGAACATAATTTGCTGCATTCTTTTGCAAATTCCTACTCATACTTGAAAAGTACACACTGGGTTTAGAAAATAATCAAAAGCCGGTGAGTACTTAAACCAGAACTTTCCATATACTACAAATACTATAATCAGGTATTTTGCAGATTCAGTGAAACAAACGAGCTGAACAGACCTTGCCACTAAATCACTACCACTCCAAGTGGCAGTTCTGTCTTTTTTCCCTTAATTTCTTCCTCCCAGGTATCTCATCTCCCTCCCCTACTTCTCTGCACATCCGTGCTGGTACTCAGCAGAGGAGAAGGGAAAAACATTGTTGAATCAGCAAAATAACTTCCCTACTCACTCAGACAAAAAACCAGACACTTTTCTGACAGATAAACAGGATGGAAGAGCTCAGCAGACAGACATAAGAGCCTGCACAGGAGAAGCAATTAAGCAAGTGAGGGAGGTCTCACTTTTGGCAATTATAAAGCACTGGCTCAATCAAATCACATAATCTTAATGGAGAGAACTGTTTTTAAATCAAGTGTTAATCTACAGACATTCTACAGAAATACAGACCTTGTGCTTTTGAGTCCATATGAAGCTCCTAGAATCTTTAGGGATCATGAACACATGCTTAATTAATGTTTTGATCCCTGAGAAATGGATTTGGAAAACTTACAGAATTGTAATACTGGTTTTTGTTTCTTTCAGACCTCCAAAGGCCAGAGGAGAAGAAGTAGTGAACCACAAATGCCAAGCAACTCAACTCTCTAATTATGCATTTTTTAGAAAAGGATCCTAGTAAGGGCAACTGTCAAGCATCTTGTTAAACCACTAACATACTTCAAAATATACCATGTACATATCAAGTGCAGACAGCATCTTCCATGCATTCTATGCTTCTCTGCTGAAGTGCATTTCTATGCATGTCATAAAAATACATCAAGAATGAAAGCCTCTCAACTCTAACAGTAATTTAACAAAGCAGATCTAAAAGATAAGCTTTGTCAATCAGCATTATGTAAGCCAAACATCTAACATTAAATTATCTATTTATACCACTTAATTTAACAATTAATTGATACTACAGTACAGGCTGAATTCTGATGACAGTGGGTTTTTTTTAAGTCATGAAAGCCAAGAACTTTCTTTAAGATTATTATCAATTAAATACATTTGGTAACACATATAACCGAAGAAAGAATATTCAAGTAAGGATTTACTTACTCCATTAGTAAACTATTAATGTAATCATTTCCATCCATATGGCCAAACTGGAAATCCCTGAAAGAGAAGCAGTTAAAAATAAAATGATGGAAAATGCAATAGTGGGTTTCAGCAAAAGTTCTCCATTAGTATTTTTCCTATAACTGAAAATGAAAGCACACACTCAGAAATGTAATTCAAAAAAAGTGATGATCTAGAACACAGCATTATGAAACACATTCAGTTAATGAAATGGTTTAAATATCAGTATAAAAATATAAAAGCACACACTGTAACGTTTTTCACCTAGGAAAAAAAGTGACTGCTGTCTTAGAAAGATTAATGCAGAAGAAGAATTAAAACATCAGAGTCCCATGTGTGTCTACCTGTGAAAGTGATCCCGATAATCTCTGGCAACTTCCTGAATAATAGACTTTAATCTGAAAGGAAAAAAATTGGCATGGATATCCAGGATAAACTCTTTCTAAATACAAACAATAAACATTGAGATTTCCCCAGTAAGCAGCAATTCATACCTCATCAGAAACAAGGACTATCAAAAAACACCTTGTTCCTCTTGCTTAGTTCCTAAAGGTTGAAAATAGCATACACAGTACTTGAACAGAGTATTTTTAGTCTGTATATGCACCCAGAATGGGACGAGGGAAGGTCTTGTTCCTCTCAGTCTCTTTGGCAAACTCCAACTCCAGCAAAAACATGCCTTGTTTAAATTCCATAGACAACTAATATATAAGCATCACTAGCTTAATTTTCAATGTGAGTGAACTGAAGTACAGTCATTTGTTTAAACTCACTGAGTTCATCTCAAAGTCATCTGAACTCAAGCACTTTTGTCTTTGTTTAAAAGGTGACACAATAGCTTTTAAAAGCTATGAGATCACCATTTGCTCCTGTGATCCCATTAACAAATGGCAGAAGGGTGATACAGGAACTCCCACCATCTCAGTGAACTCACATGCGCTTCAACCAAGCCACAAATTAAGTAAAGTTAGTACAGGAAGTCAGAACATTTACAAGTCAAACCCACTCATTTAACCTGTATTTCTCAATATTTAAGCAACTTCCAAACTTCCCTATGTCATACCAGCACATTTCTCCCATAGTGTCACCAATACTCAATTCTGTACCTGGTATGTTCCACTGAAGAGTTTTTATCATCAATGACTGCAATAGCCACAAGTTTTCCTAAAATAAGGAATAAAATTCTTGAAACCATTTAAAAAGAAATACACATTCTCCAATAGGAAATATGTCAACTTAGAAGATCAGGTACTCTCCAGGGACAGGAATTAATGTTTAAGTATAAAAAAGCCTCAGAGCCAAAGAGCCTCTTCAAGCTGACCAAGCTGTGGTGTTAAATCTACTGAAAATAAATTAAAATGGAGCTCAATGCCACACCACTAACATTGCATGAAAAGCCTATCTATAGAAAGAAGCCAAAAGGGAGAAAATGCAGATAAAAATTAATTTCCTACTCAAGCTGCATATTTACATATACCTAAATATGAGGCTATGGAGACATGTATTATATAGCAGCCATTAAAAACTGATTATAAGTGATTAAATCACTATTGTATGGATTTAATAACAATTATTTTTCATACTGTTGTGAGCATTAGAAAAAAAAAAACTGGAAAATTTACTGGCAGAGCCCAGAATTCAAGATATCAGAAACAGAATTTAGTTCACAGACCTCTGTCAGAGGAGCTTAAATGTCAACACCAGAATATACTGATCTCTTCAAGATTTACTTTGTGAAGTTTTTCTGATTAAAAAAAAAAACAAACTCCAATCCCAAAGAGTGCTATGGTCAATCACATAAAAGTATATTTAAAAAGCTGGTCAAAATTTCTCCAGATCAAGCCCTTGCAGTTAGGAACGAAGACTGTTAACAGTGCAGTCAGTCATCAGATTAACTCAAGGCTCCAGACGGCTGATTTTTCAGTTCTCTCCAGATGACACAATTCACTCAAAACCCTCCCCATCAATATAATCAATTGCTCAGTTCCTACCTATCATCATGCCACAGGAAGCATTCCCCTCAAAAATAAAAAGTCACTCTTGTTCAAGTAATACTGAAGGGTTTTAAAGGCAAGACTTATGATTCATTCCCATACTTCCTTGTGAAAAAGCAGTAGCTTCTCCCCATTTCACTTATTCCATACATCAATTCTCACTTTTTCCCCATTTCTTTCCACCCTAAGATGATGCTTAATAAATACACCAGTAGACAACTAACGACCTTTTAGACTATAAAAGATGATGTAAATAAATTCCAGGTACTATGCGTTAATACATAAAGCTCTTTAAAGTAAATAATGGCTTCTCCAGTGTATTAATAAAGTTTTGGTTTTTGTTGGTTATTTGAGGAATTGTTAGTCAAAAATGTAACAGGAAGAAATAACTTATATTTAAACAACTCACAACAGCAGTTCTGTAAATAACCATTCAAAATGTAGTTGTAACAATATTAGCTTTATAAACATGTAAGAACATAGATGTTTCATATTCTTTAAAACCTGAAAGAACTCAGTGTTGATTGAATCTAAGTATTTTGAAATGGAATATAGATGATAGGATGTCCTGGCCTAGAAAAATCAACACTTAAGAGTATTTCCACTGGTACCTCAATGTGTATAAACCTTAAGAGCAGTACAAGTCGTGTGCCTTTTCCAGAGGTCACCTGGCTACAAAATTTTCATTTGGCCTGCAGAACTTTTCCTAAAGGAAAGCTGAAGTTTTCTGGGACAAGTCCACTTCAACACATGCTCCTCTCCCTTTCTTGCCACATCTATTTCAAAGATATCTAAATCCACTAGATACAAGATATCTGGACAATCCATATTTGATACTTCTAAATCTAGTTTTAAAATTCCCTGCATGTATTCCAAGAGGAAATATGAAACTTATACAAAATGTAAGGTGGTCTTAAATTAAAAGTCCTACTAATTTTTGTGATTATCACAGGATTAGACACACTAACTTTTATGTTGTGAGGAATGGACTAGTGTAGACTGTATGTGAAACCTCTAGTCACAGGTCAGTCCAACATCAACAAAATACTGCCACCATCAGCTCTAATCTGATACTGACTAATTTCTAAAGTTTAAAAACATGTTCTTAGTACACTTTTGACTTTTTTTACTGTTTAGTACATAGTGTCAAACGGTTTAGCAGCAGCAGCAGCATCTCACCTGTATCTCCAAGTTCATACAGAGTAAAGCCATCTACATTAAGGTAACCTTGAAATCTTTCTCTGTTTATCCAGGATGACAAATCACCATCTTCATACTCTGACATTAAAAAAAAAGGATTACATACATTTTTTTAAGAGGCGGACCATCAGATTTACTATTTCAGTACTAATGAGGCAACCACTAATTTTTCTCCCTTTTTCCTTTTACCCTTGTTACATCAATTATCACACTTCTACGGGCATTTTAAGTTTTAAAACTTCTAAAGCTATTTTCTATCATTGAACAAAAAAGCATATTATAGAAATGCATGAAAAGTTGATTTGATGATTTTATTTTCCAAATCAAGGATAAACAATACTATATTAGAAGCTAACTGTGACCCAGTGCAGAAAGTAACAGGTTCAAACCCTGCTTTCAAAGAGGTGTGTGTACATAACTTGTCAAGTTTCAAACAAAACAAGAGATACAAAAATACAGAAAGCAGTATTTGTGAGAGTCCTTAAATGAAACAAAAAGATCAAGAAAAAGCAGATGCATTAAACAGCACTGTGAATGTAAATGAACAAATAATCATGCCTAACTGACAACCTACTGAAGGCTAGTTTAAGATCCTAGATGTGTTAACCTATTAAGAATTAAATTCTAATACATACCATCAAATAGATCTAAACCACAAGTAAAGAAGTAGAACATATATAATATATGCTGCATTTTATGCAAACAAATGCACAATAAATACTTTATCTTAAATCCTATTGTATAGACCTAAGTATCAAAAATTTCAGGTTAACAATTATCTGCCGCAAGGTAGCAGCAAGCAATTCCAAGCATAATGCATCTCATGGATCTGCATCTACTATGGAGAAGGAAAAAAGCCAAAACAAAATCAGACAAAGGTCAGAGCACTGAAGTGCATTTTGCTATAACTTTTTCCTTATAGAGAGCTCTTCATATTTCTGCCAGTCGTAACAGTTGCACGTAAAACTTTATTCACTCTCAAATTGCATCTTCATGATTTGTTTGACTTCCAATAATGTTTCTGGTATATCATGAAAAAGTAAAATTTTTACAAAGTAAATTAAAAGCCTGAATTATTACAGTTTTTGCATTTGTTTTACAAGGTGTGGAAAAAGAAAGCAGGCCACAAAGCAAAAGAAGTGTTTCTCTGACAAGCTTTCCTTCTCCCAAATTGCTAAAAGAGATCAAAAAAATTCAATGCAAATCAGGCAGGCTGTAGAGTGAATTTTTATCTGGAGGCAACAAACTGAAAAGGAAGACAAGTACATCCATTCTACAAGGTCACAAAGAATACTACTTATCCTACAAAATTAAACATGCAGAATGATCTTCTGAGTGATACGTTTCCAACTTGAAGTGAAAACTTGCATTTGAAACAATCTGAATCAAGAGGAGATGCTTTTAAAAGTAAGTGGTGTGCTTACAAGCCCAGGTTATGCAATGTAACTATGAGTATGTGTATGTGCTTCTAACATGCCTTATGGTACAGTCTGAGCACAATATAATACTTCTATATGGATGTGCATACATATATACAGATATACACTTTTACAGCAGTGGCAGGTGTACTGGCCTTATGTACTGCATATATACACTGTAGAAATAGCAGTGCTATAAAACACTACTAGTTTCAGGTGGCCTTTCCACAGCTTACACACTGAACTAACCAGGTAAAGTAGTCTATGCATATGATGAATTTGTACAGTGAGGGAAGCAGTAACTTTTCTAAGTATGTTAATGCATGCAAAACTGTAATATTGGAAGCTACATCTTACTGAAAACATAAAGCAAACATCACCACTTCAGTATTGCTTGCATTGCAAAATGCAAAATTCCTTGCAATGTGAAATTCCTTGCATTTTGTTGTGGAGGAACTAGTAATTTTTTTCTCTTTTCTTTCATGAAAGAGCTGCTATTTATCCTAAAACTGGGGAATTTCCAAGCATCCCTACATACCCTTCAAAAAATCCCAACTCCTCCAGTTTCTCCCTATATGCTTAAAATATCTTGTCTTAAGGTAATGTCCACTTTTACTTACCATCATAAACAAAGTAAGTTCCATCTTTGAAGACCATCACAGCAGGTAATTCAGGCAACGTCACATACTGAAAGAGTCAGGTTTTAATTAATCCATGGAAGATTAAAAGCTTTTTAAGCAAAAAAATCCCATCAGAAAACATGTAAATGTAGTTCATGGGGAAAATCTCTAAGGATACCTAAATATTTTCTGTCTACATGTACTAAGATAAATTTATCAGGTTCTGTATATTAAAAATAATGCAACATAAATGTATTTTTGAGAGGTGGATCTCACAAAGCATAAAAGAAATGTGATTTTTACTGGTACCTGCAGTAGCATGAAGAACAGTTTATGGATTGGACATGGACGCTAGATAGGAAATTGTAACTTGAGGGTTTTATCAATCATGCCCTCAGTTCCCAATTTATGCTGTTGTCAGCATACCTGTCATACTGCTGCTTCTACTAAATGGACACTCAATTTGCAGAGTAAAATAGTACCACCAGTAACATGTGCCACTAAATCTGGGCTATTTCCTGTGCTTCAGACTGATGGGAATGTAAAGAAAAAAGCTTCAGCACACAGGGCTGCAAACAGACCTAATTTAGACAAATAACAAAAGCCTGTGTTACCATGCTAAACATGGTATTTAAGATGGCCAGCAACATACTAAAAACAAGCTGTAAAACCTTTCTTCTTAGAACTCAAAATAATTTTACTCAGCTCATGTTTTTAGTGAACTGCCAAAATTCTGCATCTACTTCTTACAGCTTGCTAGCATTCTAAGCTAAAATTTTAACAGCATTTCTGGTTAAGAAAGAACAGCATCATAAGCTTAATTTTGATCATGTAATCTAGATCATCTGATTTATGGATGTTTTGGAAAGGTAAAGGATAGCATCATTTCCAAATGACATGCCTTCTGTCATTCTGCATTAACTTTCTTGTAAGTTAAGAAAAAAAGCAGTAATTTATAATATAATAGCTGATATGAACAATCAAGAAGGTAGTCCCAGATGATGCTTTGTTCTCCCACTTGCCCAAAACATAATTTAACATCGTTGAAGGACAAATCAATCTGTGCACACTTAAAGCTTGCGAAAGATGCCTTAGCTTGGAACAATATTACCTAAGGTGATGAAACAAAGGCTAACAGTGAACACTGTAATGCAAAGGCTCATTACAACTCACAACCACAAATTTCTGAATATTTTTGCTTCTCTCCATAGAATATTGAACATCATCACTACTTCAGCTTAAATGACACTGGTGGGAAATTACCTTCTGTGGGAAAAAAAAGCTCACTGCTTACATCAGTGTGATCACAGAACCTCAAAGACTTCCAGCCTTTTTTACTCTTTCCACTGCACAACTGAACAGTACTTTTCTTGCTCAGCTGGAGCTGAAGTGCAAATAGCAATATTAAATTAAGGTAGCTTTTGATACAAGGCTTCTGGAGAACTAACAATACACTATTTATAATGAGGCCAGTTCTACTTATGATGTTGTAAATTGCAGCTGCCTAAAAAAACCCCCATAAAACAACAAACTAAATTATGCTAGTTCTCACGCCATTAATAACCAACTAACTTCAAAATCACATGTTAGTAAGCATGGGGCAGACTTAGATCTCACTTGAGATAACATTAAATGAAAAAGTCTTTTAATTTTGCTACAACAAGTAAGCAACAATGGTTAGACTCACTACAGTAACATAATTTTTTTCCACCCTTGTGGTGAACTGTAAACAATTTCCTTATCACAGAAGCCTTAAAAAAAGCCACAACAGAATTCTGCAGCCAGTGGACTGGACTGGCTGATGCCTGGGGCAGATTAATGTGTTGATCAGCTGTACTGTACAAGATGAAAATAACTTACCTCTTCACTTATTTCTGATAACTAAGGTACCAGGAGTAATTCATACTACAAACCTCCTAATTAGCTTTAAAAGTGTTTGGTGAAAAGACTGTTGGGAGCAACAAGAGTTTTGCACTGGCTAAAAATCCAAGTATCTACTTTCTTGAGCAAGTTCTGTGGCCCGCACTGAGTTCTGCTCATCCTCTGATTAATTTTATTAATATGACTGAACAAGTATTTTGGCCTTGTTCAGTCATATTAATTCAAACAAAGCAATGACAGACTGGAATTTGGATTGTATTCTTTTCCCACATAGAGTCAAACATTACATGTTTCAGTGTAACTACTTTGATATCTACCAAAGCCAAACATACTGTAAAAAGCCACCTCTCTGCCATCAAAACAGCAAAATTACATAGATGAGGAGAAAAATGCCATTTCTGGAGAAGCAGTAGGAATGGAAACAGCTTACCTCAGGCAGCACATCTTCTGAGGCAGAAAAAAAGTATGTATAAACTATTAGTTCTGAAGCAACCTCAATGTATTTTTCCTGGAAAAATACAAACAATGTTTTTTTAATTTCTAAACTTTTAGTATGTGTCAAACAAAAGCGTTGTCACGCATCTTATCTTCAGTGAGCAATTTGAAAACATGTTCATGGCGTAAGATTGTAAAAGCATTTTAATAAATGTAAAAAAACCCCAAGAATTTGTTACAACCATGCACTTCAGTCTTTTGAAAGATTTTTAAAATGACCCCCTAAATAGCCAAAAGAAGTAATTTTATTTAATCAAGCTTCAAACCTTTAAAGGAGATTCACCACCAACATACACAAAAAGTACACGATGTCTCTTTTGCACATGCTCAAACATATGCTGGCTAGGAAGTGGCCTGATGAGAGGTCTGGAAAGAGAAACAAAGACACAGAAAAATCTCAGTTTGTGCAACCTGCAAAACCCAAACAAATAAAAATTCACAAGAAAATGTGAAGTGTCATACAGTTTTTTGTGCTGTTTTTCAAAACAATAAATTCCAAAATGCAAAATTAATTTAGTTTTT
Organism: Geospiza fortis; assembly: GCF_000277835.1. NCBI lineage: Eukaryota > Metazoa > Chordata > Aves > Passeriformes > Thraupidae > Geospiza > Geospiza fortis. Next base: position 891,393 of record NW_005054350.1, on the reverse strand, counting down.
CAAGTTATTATTCTATTTTATACTAGAAGAAAAAAAGAACATTCCCACCCTCCACCAAATAACATGTCATGTTCATCAAATAGCACGTTTAAATACGAAATTCAAATCTTACTACAAAATGCTACTACAATGTAAACATGCATGCCTTTTACTGGTGACAGAATCACAGACTGGGCTAGACTGGAAGACACCTTAAAGATCATGTGGTCCAACCCTGCCACCATGAGCAGGGACGTCTTTCACCAGATCAGGTTCCTCAGAGCTCCACACAAACTGGCCTTGAACACTTACAGAGATGGGGCATCCAAAACTTTACTGGGCAATTGGTTCCAGTGTCTTAACACCCTCACTGTAGAGAATTTCTTCCTAATATTTTTTCTAAACCTATCCTTTTTCTGTTTAAAATCATTTCCCCTTATCCTGTCCGTACAAATAAAAACTCTCTGTCTTTCTTAGGAGATGCCTTTATACAGTGGAAGGTTACAATAAAGTCGCCATCATTTGAGAGAGAAAATTCTGAGTGTAAGCATAACAGCCAGGAAATGTGGGCTTAAAAATAAATAATCTTAACTCAGCACCAGTCTCCCATGCAGCCACACACACAGTACATTGTGGATGTTATGTTATAGTTTTTAATTTCAATATCTTGTTCTTTTTAAATAAGTCTTGGCCCACCTTAAAGTCCCACATAAGTTTGAAGTCAGCAGAACCAGTCTCTGAGAAGAGTATACTTACCCTGCCACTCTATTAGCAAATTCAATTATATCATCTTTAGTTCTAGGTCCTCTGTAGTTGTATGCCAAGTCACCTTTCAAGCTAGATAAATAGAAAGACAAACAAAGAACAGAAAAGCAATCATCTACATTCGTACATATAAGATTTCTCAACCTTTGTGTTTACAGCCCCCTTTCAGCAAGTGATAAGCCAAAGAAGTGGTCAGTAAAATAGAAAACTCAATAATACAATACCATGGAATTATGGATATAAAAGCTTGTTTACACATTATCTGATTTACTAACTTGTTGAAATACTTAAAATTCTTTTACAATTCTTTTTTCTAGTGTACAGTGGTCATTTATTGTGTAAGCATACAGATAATTTAGAACACTTATTTATGACCATAATAAAAAGCCTCCCTAAAATGATGAAACACTCTGCACACAAACCAAACCCAACCCTCTCAACATTTATACTACTCAGGGATTAGTCCTTTTAAAAGGAAAGCATATAAACTTATTTAATGCTTTTCTATAATTGAAATTTATCAAATAATCTGCAAAACCTTTCAAATTTATGTATTATGCTTCAGTGAAGTATTGGTCAACTTACGGTATTCTGCTGAAAGGGGATGTAGCATGCTTGCATTGGCAAAGTATTCAGGTGAGTTTTACTAATTCTGATAGGCTTTCTTTAAATCCATACTGGTTTAGGAAATTCAGGGGAATTTTCAATACCTCTGTATGGCATGAAAATTTTCATCCTTAAAGATTATCAAGCTGAACATCTCTGCTTCCTCTTTTGAGAAAACTAACTTGACAAGATTTATTATCACGTATTAGGAATACTGTTTGCTTAAAGAATAACCTGCTAAAATCCCCAGTATGTCCACAGTAAAAAGTACTCAGAACCATTGAGTCTTTATTTAATGCGACATTGTACTGGACTATACATCTGTTTGAGACTTCTAAATGGACAGGGCTATTTTTAATTTTTTTGTCATGAAATCATTGATAGAAATTCAATAGGAAGGATTGACTTACAGCTTAATTGTTGGATAGCCTCGCACTCCAAATTCAGATGCAATACCTGAAAGAAATGAGTTCATGCCAAAGTGAACCAAGATTTTTTTTCTGTCCTACCTTAATCTTTAAATATGTTTTGCTATTCAAGCCACATAAACAAATGGAAAAAATACCACTTAGCTCAATACGGATTTCTTTACTTGCTTACAAGGAAAAGCTTGCTACTATTAAGCTACACCATTAAATTTTGGACTTCTTTCAGAGGTGCTGCAGGGTGCCAAGACAGCCTCCCAATTCATATGCCACAACTCAAATGTCATGAGAATCCTCTAGAAAGACATGCTTGGTCTGCTTTCACCAAAAGTAGCATGCATTGAATATGCACATAATATTGACAGAAAATATAAGAGGCAAAAATTAAGCATTGAGGATGAAGAGCTGTAAATACTAAGGCTTGAAAGAAACAGAAGACAATTAACTAGTCAAGTGCTAGAGTAATGGCTAACAAGAAGTGCAGAATCATACTGCAGTTATTACAAAAAGGTTTTTAAATCATATTCCACACAAGTAAGTGTCTACTATCATGAACCTTACCAGAAGAAGGCACTTTCTAAGCAGACACTTACCTGCTGCTTACTGAAGTGATTAAAAGTAAGACAACTGCAGAACTTTTTCCCTCACCTCAGATATTTTTAAAAACTTCTATCTTGCTTCCAGTAATTGGAGGGGTATAATTTGCAACCACCTTAAACTATACTTTCCAGCAAATTCAGGTTTTTTTCCCAAAATTAAACTACACAGTCTCAAAAAAGGATTAAATAAGTCTAAAATTGTGGCAATACTTGTGCAACTCTCTGTTGAGTAACAATCCCTGCACTCAGAAAGCACCTAGAATCAATGCTTGTTACAAAATCATTCTGAAGCTACCAACAACGTGCCACAGCAAGCAGATGTTGGGCATCTTGTGCACAGAGTTTAGAAATTGACCCTAAGGTTGTTCACCTGGATCAGGTGCAAGTACCTTATTGCACAGTACTACAAATAAAACTAGCAGCTCACCTACAGGCATCTAATCAAAGACAGCTGTTCTAAGAAATACACATATGAGGATCAATCTGATTCTGATCCTTTTCTCTTACAGCTCTACTACACAGAACTACAATGCATTAAAATGTGTATTACAGCACTCAATCAGAAGAGCTGTCAACAGTTTATTTCTCCTTGTACAGCTCTTGTGTGTGCTTAGGAGAACGAGAAGAGACAATTTTTAATAATTTTTTAAACATTCCAGCCATGGGGATTACCAAAATTCTCTCATCTTCATGGAAATTACTTATTTACATCATCACCTCTACTTCTTGATATCAAGAATACAGTACAGGCAAACAGCAGCAATTGTGTCAGCCTTAGGTGTGATGTATTTCTACTCTGCTTACACACAGCGGACTCCTGAGGACACCTTGAAAATTAAACTGATACCACAGCAGGTGACTGCTCTGTTGATACAAGTGCTGTATCCTCATTCCACAGAGCCACCAGAGGTAACATTTACTGGATGATTTAAATGTTCAAGTGTGATCTCAGCTCTTTGACAACAAGCTTCCCAAAGTTCAGCTGTTTCATACAACTTCATATTCCTATGCAGAGCAAACCACTTATGTTCCTTCCTAGTGACATGTACACATTGCAGCTGCATTTCCTTCTGGTATTTTCAAGACTGAATTACTTTGATTTCAGAGAATCTTTAGATTGCAATGGTATTAAGCTGAGTTGAGTTTTTCATATTCAGATGTAAAACTTCCCCTTTAAAATTAGAGTACAAAACTATTTTAGAAGATTTATCAGACACTATGAAACCGGTAGCAAATCTGAGAAAAAAATCTTTTCCAGGGCACAAAGGAACCCTTGCAGCTTTTAGTGATTTTTATATAAGTAAAAGTTAATTATATAACAAAAACATAGCATCAATTCTGTTCTAGGTATAAAGCACAAGATTTCAGTAACAGGATGACAAATACAAATATTTCAGGGTAAGACTTTATCCAATTTATATGATTTAGAATTTTATATACATGACTGGAAAGTTAGAGAACCATGAAATGTATTCCCAGTTTTTAAGTTACCTGGTTGCATGAACTTGAAACTTCTAATTCTCCAGACTTACTTTTCTATCGAAAATAAGTATCTTTAAGATGAAACATAAAGTCATATTTATTTAGTTTTATAGAAAAAGATACATACAATAAATTGATCTTTGAGACAAAATAATTTTAATCTCAAACTCTCCTATATCTAAGCACAGGAAAAACTGGAATACCGCTGAGAAAAGTATTCTGCATAACATTTTAGGCAAATACAACAAACCTGAATAATCAGATTTAATGGATATTAACTAAAAACACCACATGTATTTACAAAATTTTATTAAATGTAGATCTCACTT
>NW_005054350.1:886710-887198 GCF_000277835.1 Geospiza fortis | reverse complement strand
CCCTACACCTACTCTTTTAAATATCCTCCAGGTTCACCACAGATTTAAGCAAATTGACAATAAAGAAGCACACAAACACAAAGGAAGTACTGAAGCATTCAACAATCCTCTCACGTCTACCCAAACCACTTGTCTGAGTAAGAAAGGTTTGGGGTTTTCTCTGAAAAGGTTGGTACATATGAAAGGCATCAGCAAACAAAAAAAGCACTGAAAGCACTGAATTTGGTTCTTTGAGAAGACATTTACAGAGAAACACGGGAAGAAATTGACTGAGCAGTGATCAGTGATGCAATGAATTCAGTTATTTCAGCAGGCTTTGTGAAACAGTTTCAGGACCGATTACCTGAAATGAGTAAGAACAAGATCACAGGCACTCCTCCAGCAGTAATAGAAGGAACCTAAAACTGGATGCTCTCCAGAGACACACCACATAAAAATGCTTATATAACAGTACTCTAAGAGGCATATCAAAAGCAGATCTTTGAGAA
>NW_005054350.1:880506-886679 GCF_000277835.1 Geospiza fortis | reverse complement strand
ACACAAGCAGAAAAAAATGTGATAAAAAGCACACACTACAGAAAGTTGCCACTTTTAGAAAAAACAATAATCAGGAATATTTTTTACAATTACTGTTTGTGCTATATTTGTTCTATGACACGGAAGAACAACTACAAGAAAAAAGTTTCAAAACAGAGGCTGTGATGAAATTACCCCTAAACAAACCATACTTACTAGAAAAGGATGTTGCATCCATCTTCCCAACTTTTACTGGAGAACCCATGTTTCTCATTTCTATGCCCACTTCATTCCACACAGGCTCCAGTTTCTTACAATGGCCACACCAAGGTGCATAAAACTGAGAAGCAAATACATTTCACAAAAAAAAAAAAAAAAAAAAAAAAAAAAAAAAAAAAAAAAAATAAGTAGAAATTGATTCTACAATTAATCCTCAAATTATTAGCAAGATTTATTTTCCAGTCATGGTACTCCTTAAGTCTTAATAAAATTGCAAGTTAGTTACAAGGTTACCATGAAAAGCAGCATTTATGATTTAGTCCTACTTTTAGTATGAATGCACAAGTTTGAAAAGAATACATTAAATTGCTGCACTACTATATTATTTCTTATTTAGGAACAGACTGCATGATCACATTTTTTGGAAGTTAAAAGATCATATAAACAATCTATCCAGAAATACGAAATTGTCAACAGGCAGAAGATATCGATGTTTTGGTATAACAAGATAAGGTCACAATTAAAAAAAAAGTTGGATTTTGTTTTGCTATACACTGCTGATAACTCCAAAGTAGCTAATATCGTTTTTCCCACTCAAAAATCACTAATCTGAGTAATACAATTTTGAGAATTACAGTACATATTTGAGTGAGAAAAGGAATGTTACCTCACTCACAAGCAAACTCAATCTTTTTAAAAACTCTCTGTCCCTGAAATAAGGGGCACTGAATCTTTCCAAATAATTTAGAAAATTAACAGGGGTCTCATATATTTGGTCTTTCAGCGCTAACAGAAGTCTAGAACACAAATCAGCTGATATATTTAATGAAAGGAACTATAAAAATTCTCAACAAAGGTTATCACCTCCTGAGCACGTTAGGTAATCTGCTTTCCTTTTTAAAGGACTCAAAACATAGACTGAGCCTATTCAGCAGTCTATTTGGCCTATTCCTGGTTCATCCTGAACAGCAGAAAGATTGCTTATCTATCCTGTCAGAATCACTGTCATGAAGCTTTTCTGCATCATGTACAAACAATTTTCCAAGCAAAGAAGCAGCCTGACTACAAGGTGTAGCACTCTGCATTCTCTTCTGATTTCCACCAGCAGATCTTCTTGTTTTTCTGAGATACTCACATCTACAAGCCAAATATCATCTTTACGGTTTTCTTTAAACCTGGAAAGGGGACAAAATGAAAGCAATAAGTTATGTATCTGAAAATAAAATAGTGAAATGCATGTATGAAATAGAAAAAGTCTACAATGAGGTTAATATAAAGGTATAGATACAAGATTTCTGGTTTGTTTCATTCTTTGAGGGTGGAGAAATAGAGGAGATGCTTATTTTTTAGTGTAATATTGCCTTTGTACCTGACACTACACACAAAGCTGTGCCAATTAGGTTTCTCTAACTATTTCCTAAGACAAAAAAAAACCCCAAAAACAACAAACCAGAAAAAACAGCAAGAAATAAGAATACACACCAAAACACACAGAAGACATTTGACTAGCATATGGAATCTAGGGAGAAGTATTTTTCAGTTGTCTTAGTTATATTAAATATATTTGGTTTTGTATTTTTATATACCAACTAATACAGACTCTTTGAGCATTGGTTTAAACTGTTAATCTTAGCTTTACTAAATGTAAACTAACTAAATTATCTTTAATATTAACATGCAAAGCAATTTTAATTCAACCTCCTTTAACATTCTACTGTAAGTGTGTCAGTTTATAGTTCTATTAAAGTTGCACACAACCAAGAAACCAACTTAACAGAATAAAAATGATCAAGTTATTGCTAAAACCCAGAGATACACAGGTACTACTGAATTTTCTTAATGCTAGACAAATGGCATTTAAATCAACTGACTGGTTTTACTAACTGCAAATCTGTCACTGAATTCTAAAATCTCTAATACAAAACTAAGCCTGATAAATCAAAGTTCTTTGGCATCTCTCAAAATGCTGCTTACACATTTCACTGTTGTCACTACAAGATCATTTGAATTACTGCATTAGTTAACTAGCTCTGTGTAGAGAATTAAATTAGCTTAAACTTTAACCTAAGGTTTATTTTTGTACAAGACAGACTTCGTAAGTGACTAGGACTGGGACTAAAGTCACACTATAGCATACACGATACAACATTTCTACTGCACCACTCTTCTTGCAAAATGAGATATTTACATATAATTATGCCTAAGCGTGGACCTATGATCCAGTCAATACAAGTTATAGCCCAACTTGTCAGTTCCCAATATGCAGCATGGCTATAAATGGCCCATAAGCAGTAGGCAGAATTTATTATATTTCATTTAAAGATGAATCTGTAATAGTCCATAATGGTCTTGAAGAAATACTAATGCTGATATTGACTTACTGTTTGACAGAAATAATCCAGAAATCATGAATACAATCTAATTACAGTGTTGAGTGTTTGAAACTCAAAATTGCAACATTTCACTGGTAAATTCCAGCCTATTTTATTGACGGCATACCAAGGCTGCTGTGCCTGTGCAGCAGCAGGAAAGGTATTTGCAGAGACTATGCTATGGAACTGCTAATGGAAAGCAGCATTTTTAAGTCAATTTTAAAATTGCTTAGTTGACAACCTCACTAAAAATTTACTTCACCATCCTAAGCACTATAGAACTAATGAAAGAACCACTAAGAAGCCAGTATCTCCTGAGAGCTCTAACAGAGCTACAGCTAACTTCCAATAACAATGCCAAATAATTGGCTATGATGCAAGAGGCAGAAAGCAGTTACTGAATCAACTGATCCTAGGCTGTGCTTCAATTTAGCATATCACTTTTTCTTTGTATAAGAAGAATTTACAATTAAATGTTCTCCTTCCTCTGCCACAGTACAACTGTTACGGCAAATTGTAAAGAGCATTAAAGTACTGAGAAAGGTAGACTGCAACTTTTCCAGCACACAGAAAGAAAAGAAAAGAAAGAATGAAACATCTGGAAGCTGAGCTTTCCAACAGAGTTTAATATTGTATAAAAAATACTGTACTTTTTATAGTAATAAATTTCAACATACTTCTCATCTACAAGCACCTATTTAATCAACTTCAACAGAAACTAAAATATGAAGTGTAACAAAACCGTATCAAAACTCACTCTAGTTTTGCTAACATCAATGATTAAATTACCAGACGATATTAAGGAAGTTCACTTTCACACTGCTGAAGAAAACCAGAAATCTCTCTACAAATGAGCAGTGAAGCATTTTCTGAAGATGCTGTTTTCTAGGCCCTATAAATATGCTTTCCAGGAACAACATTTCAGTATCTTCTAACTGTTCTCTGCAAGCCTCTGTCAGCTGACAGAAACACAATCACACTGATGGGAAGATGGCATAAATGTTGCACATCCTTGAATCAAAATTATTTGTTTCAAACCCATACATCTTCCCAGCTACATGATCCAATGTTTTCTCAGCCCCCACTTAAACCAAGTACCGCGCTTAATTATGAACAATTAAAAGAAACCAGCATGAAGCAAAACTGAACACCAAGGTCACAATTCCAAGGGCCTTAAAACAACCCAGCTACTGTATCTCTTCCTTGCTTCCCTCTTGCACCATTTCTGATGCTTCTGATCCTGGTTTGAGCCACCCCACAGACAGAAAAACACTTCATTTTAAAGTCAGGTTACTTATCTGCTTCATTACCCCACTAGAACAAGTCCACACCCACCACAATATGAGTACTGACCTGAGGCAGCAGATCTGCTATCAGAGCAGCACAAGCCAAGAGGAACCACGGCTCATTTTATGCACCGCTCCCACAGCCCAGCTGGGCACTTCTGTCAGCTCTGCTCCTTGTTTTCCTATATCCTGTAAGCTTAGGAAAGGGACCTGCACCTTGTACTAGTCCTCATTGCTCACAACTACTAAAATTCCAAAAGAACACAAATCTTTCAGCAACAGCAGAACATCCATAATGTTTTGGTATCTGTAAAATGGAAAACTTGAAACTTCACCAGTTACTGCTCTCCGGTTTGGAGCAAAATTAAATTAAAATTTAAATTGTTTAAAATAAATTTTAATTTCAATTAAATTTAAATTGTTTTCCTGACCACTCTCGCCACTTGCCAGTTAGCTACAAAAAATCCCCCACAAAACCTGCCTGAACAATTCTTCGATTCTTATTCTCAATTGCAAATACATGCATCTGTATAGTTCTCTAATTGAAAAATTCAAGTGCTCTAAAATAAGATTTCCTTTCATCAGTTACTTAAAAAAGTTATGTGACAACAGAATCACGATTCTTCATTCCAAAACAGCAAATATATTTAAATACACTTGTGTGGAAACATGATACAGGAACATGATGTAGGAGCACAGATAGGCTAAGTGAATACATCTTCAGCCTGTGAATATATGAGCATGTTTTAAAAACAAAGCTTTGAAAATCAAGTCCACACAGTTCCCATGGTTCAGTTGTTGCTTCAGAACACCAGAGACACTGCTGTGTCTCTCCTGACAATTTCTTCCGTATGTTCCCATCCCCTCACCCATAAAATCACTATACCTCACCTGATCTTATGATTAACAAGCAATATTGTAAAAATGTGAGTGGTTTCCTAACAGTTTAGCTCTTTGATGCAATTTATTGTGGATAGAACCCTCATGAAAACATCACCTTTAACTGGCTAAATTTATCCCAAAGCAGACATCTAATGCCAACTTCTCCTCCCCTACAGTCATACCTTCTCTTTCAATTCCAATAATGATGCTGCTTTGTAGCACTTGACATCAACCTGATAATCTGACCAAAAAAAAACCCCAAAAAACATTTGGGTAATTTTCATGGGAAATAGCAACTATGTAGCTACCAAACTGCTACAGCAAGCGCCAGTACACCAACAGTGACACTACACAACGAAGCTCATGGCAGGACCAGCCACTTCAACTTGGGCAGTCTTGGAACTAATTCTGTTATAAAGGCACATTTTTTCACTAATATTACTGGCACCTCAAGCAGCCATGAACTTGTCCTGCAGCCTCTTTCTCTCTTCCGTTTCTGGCCACACATGAATGCACTTAGACTCATTTTCCCAACCCCTCATGGCAGCCACGCTGTAAACTCTTAATGAAGAACTTGATTTAATGCAATCAGCTTTTACTTGGGGCAAGCACCAACACACCAATGTATTTACCCTACCAGAAAGAAAGAACAAGCAAGGAAGCCTAAGAACATTTCTGGCAAAACCACCACAGTAACAGCTTTAAAGAAGATGAAAAATTAAAATGTTCCTCAGCTTCATTAATTGAACCTCCTGAAAAGGTGAGACTGAGGAGAGACCTCATGGGAGTCTACAACTTCCTCAAGAGAGGAAGCAGAGGTGCAGTAACTGGTCTCTCTGGCAGCCAGTGGCATCACCCCAGGGAACAACATGAAGCTGTGCTGGTGAGGTTTAGGTTGGATATCAGGAAAATGTTTTACACCTAGCCAGTGCTTAGGCTCTGGAACAGGCTCCCCAGGGAAACGGTCACAGCACCAAGCCCGACAGAGCTCAAGAAGGGTTTGGACAACATTCTCAGGCACATGGTATGACTTTCTGGGAGTCCTCTGCAGGAACAGGAACTGTACTTCAGTGATCCTTTTGGGTCCCTTCCAACAGAGAATATTCTGTGATATTTCAGGCCGCAACCTTTCTGTCCTTCCTGCTACAAAAATCACAATATTTTCCAGTGTAGCTTCTCGATAAGAACACCACGCACGAAGTCAGGGCTCATGTTCCCCACAAGAAGACAAACAATATCTTGGCAATTAGGCACGACACCCCAATACTTACGACTCATCTAGATCCTCCACAAAACCCGCACCTGACGCCACCACATGTGCAACCACTGCGAGGGAAAGGAAAAGGGTTCCGTGAGTGATGCCCGAACCAACCCGGGGCGCTCACCCACGCCAGCTGACAGCCTCCCTTCCCTCCTGGCCCCTCGCGTTCCCAGC
>NW_005054350.1:878270-879939 GCF_000277835.1 Geospiza fortis | reverse complement strand
ACACCACCACCCGCTCGTCTCCCTCGCCCGCCACCGGATAGTTCTCACCAATCCGGTGCTCCTCTGCGTCACTGGTCCTGAGCCAATCAGTCGATCTTCTCTGGTCCTGGTAGCCAGCTGTCCTCGAGGTCCAAGATGGCCGGTCCTGGTGTCCTCTTCGGGCGTGGCTATCCCGGACGAGTGCCCCCAGCTGAAATAAAAACACAGGGCAGGAGACTTTTCTCCTTTTAACGCCTTTATTAAAGTGATCAGCTCAGGATTAGGAAGCTTGACGAGGCGGCCGTCTCCGTCTTCTTCCCAGCGTGGCTCAGAAGAGGAGGATGTGCAGCTTTGTCCACGAGAGGCAGAGCTAGGGGTCCGATCCTCATACGAACGCCTGGGCGAGACCCCGGTGTTTCTCGCTTTTCCCTGCTTCCCAGCTCCAGGTCCCGGTCCCAGGCAGCTTCTGTAGTCAGGGCGAGGGGCACCAAGGTCTCCCAACATCTCTGCAGGTCTAGCACTCTATTCCTCACGTCCACGAATCATTCTAATTCTTTAATTTTATATTTGGCTCGTTGGTTTTGGGGTTTTTATAAGTTCAATACGTCCCATGGTACACTGGTTCTCAAAATCTACATATTGTAATGCCTCCCTCCTCCCCAGATTCTCCCTGCCTGGTAAGGAGAAATGCAGTTTTGCCTTAGGCAGCGTTTTACCAACACAAAGGAAGGGCTATCTACCTGCCCTGGCTAGGGTCGTTAAGTGATACAAAGAGAACTATTAACTCTAACGACTTATAGTTAACATAACAAGTAACCCTGCCCAGCAGCTCTGCCTCAGCAGCTCTGGTTTATAGATGCTGTAACTCAGTTTTTTTTCTACTGATATAAAATTTAACAAAATTCAGTTCATAACACTTAAGAGAATTAATACAGCGTTACTTTCTAACACAACACGTGTAATATTCATTTTAATATTTGGGAAAAACCAATCATAAAATATATGCATTTTTCACACTCTGCTTCTTTGGAAGAGCAAACCTCGCCCTCCCTGCGGCAGGAACACGTGTGCCGCCTGTCCTGTTGCCGGCTCACTGCCCTGGGTAGAGCTCACCCCCTGCCTTGCTGCTGTTATAAATGATCAATCGAAAAACCAAATTATCAAAAATGAGAAAAGATTTTATTTATCTTTTTTTCCGCGACCAAAATACGGCCCTCAAAACCACCACAGCCAAAGAGAGAGCGTCGAGCCCAGGATCGGCGCTGGGTAAACACAGATCTGACCTGTATCGCATCGGACCTCCCTCTGTTCACACATGCCGCTTCCAGCGAGGCTATTTTATATAGTTTTTTTATACCTGAGGCAGAGGTGCCCCGATTTCTTTTGTAACCCCGCATATGCATGAGAGTTTCTTTCACTGTACTGGGCTGGACAATTGCTGTTTAGGTAAAAGGGATATTGTTCTTCTGCTGCCTTCAGGAATTTCGACATTCCGAAGTAGACACCTGTCCCTGCTGTGGTCAGAGACTCGTTTGGATTTAACAATCTTATAAAATACATTCTCTCTTTAAGCATGAGTTATTTCATAACATATATTACACTGCTGTGTCAGCAGCCTTCCTTCAGGATGGGTGTGAAACTTGCTCACTTTAATGTCGGTATCATTCCCTCGTTCGGTTCAAACCTGTTT
>NW_005054350.1:854631-878256 GCF_000277835.1 Geospiza fortis | reverse complement strand
AGCTATGGGGATTTTTTTCTGTCAATACAGATCTGCAGGTCCTGGTAGAGCAAGTAGTCCTGCTTGTTTAAAATCCTCAGTTAAAGCAAGTCTGGGATTGTTCGGCCTGTAAAAGACGAGGCTCAGGAGAACCTTATTAATGTGTGTAAATACCTGAAAGGGGCTGCAAATAGACCAAAGCTGAGCTTTTGCCAGTGGTGCCCAGCGACAGGACAAAAGGGAATGGCCATAAAGTGAAACACCAGAGATTCTCTCAGAATTTGAGAAAACACTTCTTAACTATGAGGCTGACTTGAGTGCTGCCCAGCAGTCTCCCACCTCAGAGATACTCATGATCTACCTGGACATGGTCCTGAACAACCATCTCGAAATGGTCCTGCCTGAGCAGAGGGTTTGGACCAAAGGACTTCCTAAGGTCCATCCCAACCTCAACTCTGTGGTTCTGTGATCTATCCCATTTCAATTTTGATTCCTGTAGTGTAAACTCTTATCCTTTCTCCCTATACTAGGATTACTTTCTTCTGCTGTACATGCAGATGTTTGAGATCTTTTGTCAGAAAAGGATAGATTCTTTCCAGGGACCATCCAGTTCCTCTGAATTAAGTGTTTAAGCCTTAGGGTCTATTATCTCTTTGAATGATGTCTACAAGCTGCAGACACTGAAGTTGCCTCATTTTTGGGCTGCTCTGTGTGTATGTGCACATGTGCTTGTACTTACATGGATATAAATTCATGTTCTCCTGGCTACTTATTGCCTTCCACACCGGGCCATACCTGCTCTGGTGAAGATGTACAGTTCACATAATGCTTTGTGGGTATAGCCTGTTGGATTCATCTGATAACCCCCAGAGTTGTCTAGCCCTTTGCAAAAACTTCTTCCATGTCATAGGCTGAGAGACAGGTCAAGGCCTGAGAGTATATGCAATAGCTCACATTAGAATTCTAAAATGTGACTCTGGTCTATGGTAGACGCCTTTTTTCCTTCTCACATTTTCCTGAAGGATTTTGCAATATTAGGACTATTTCACTTTTTTTCCCCCCTCACCCCTCAAGCTCCAATGATGGGAGAACTAGCAAGTTCCAGACATCTGTATTGAATAAATGGTGACAGTTGTTCACTGAATGCAGAAAATTTCTTTTCCACAGCATTTCACCCTCTGTACACCACAGTTAGCTAAGTTGTGTCTGTATGCCTGACAGACATATGACCAAATGAGAAATGGCATCTTTTTGATCCTAATCTAACTACTGTCTAGACTGAGACAATGAAAACTATTTACTCCATCAATCCATTAGTAAAAAATCCATATGGGAGAAAATGGCCATAGCCAAGTAACTGTTAAATTAGTATAATCCTGTTCTCTTACTCAGACAGTTCATGACTGGCTTTAAAAAACTTTTAAAGGGAAATAAACATTTTATATAGCTTTGTAGAGATTTGAATGAAGCTCTTTGTACACCCTCTAGGTCCTATTTGCCAGCTTTTATTCTTTTTGCAGGTAATGGAATATGATTGTTCTAACTTTTGTATTTAGCAAACCAAACTTGTCTCCTGAAAAAAACCAGCCTGTACACTATTCTTGAGCTATTTTATCTTGAAGTTGAAGAAGTTGCTGTATATTTACTTCTTTGTAACTAAATTTATGCTCACATAGACAACTCTATGCTATATTTATACAGTTATTGCTAAAGCTTTACTGTGTAAAATCCATATAAAAGATGGTTCTTGCACTGCAGTCAAGTAAAAGTATAATGGAAAAACATGTAAAAACATGCGAACCAAATAAGCTGAATAATGATAGATGGCATCCAGAGAAATGTCAAGGGGTTTTTGTGGTTTTATTATTTCTACTATGGACATTTTCTTTGAAGAAAATGCAGGATTAATGTATTACTATTAATGGATTATTACATTCAGTGGAGAATTTAGTGTAGATAAAGGATGATTTGGTCTCTGAACTGAACAGGAGATATGAAAAGAAAAAAAACATGGTGAAGGGTAAGAAGCAAAAAGCTCAGAGAATGGTATTGAAATCCTGGGAGATATTGCAGGGAAAAGTGGGAATTATAGGGAAATTAGCAAACAATGAAATATTGGACATTGAACATACAAGGGTTCAAAGACTCCCTCCAATCCATATTGGGTAGGATGATTTAATGGTCCTGCTGTCCCATTTTTTTTTTTAATCTCGTAGTGGCGAGTTTCAACAAAGACAAAAGCCTTGTGGCCTTGCCTTGAAGGGGGATTTGCAGAGGAATCTTAATGTTGCAGGATTTTCAGTCTGGTCATGCAGGTTGTACACTCTTCTTGCTCTGTATGAAGGGCATGGAAAAGGATTTATATGTAACTCTGTCTAAATTATATAACATGGACTTAGTTTTACTGGAATGCATTAACTTTTGCTTTAAGAGAATTAATATCTTTCAAATGATTTCCTGTCTAACTTTCATTAACATTGTAAACAGAATATCAAGGTTGATTTCAATACACATTTGCATAAATAAAATACTTAGAAAATTAAAATTCTTTGTGCACATCTTTATTATTTTACAAGGGATAACATATCCATGACACCATATTCAAGGAGATTTTCCTGAGGGAACGGACCAGGAAAACCAAAGGCAATACAATAAAAAGGGTAACTTTTAAAATTAAGCATGAGGGAAACATATCTTAACACTAACTCTATCCCTATATTAACAGTGCTAAACTTTTGGCCTGTGAGCTTGATATGACTCTCCAAAACAGTTATAAAATCACAGAATGGTTTGGGTTGGAAGGGATCTTCAACATCACCTAGTTCCAACCCCCCTGCTCTGGGCAGGGACAGCTTTCATTAGACTTTGTTGCTTACAAGCCCCATCCAACCTGTCCTTGAACATTGCCAGAGATGGAACATGTACAACTTCTCTCGGCAACCTGTTCTGTTGTCTCACCACTGCCACAGTAAAGAATTTCCTCCCAATATCTAATCTAAACCTGCCCTCTTTCAGTTTAAAGCCACCCCACCTTGTCCTGTCACTACCTGCCCCTGTAAAAAGTCTCTCTCCAACTCACTTGTAGGTCCCCTTCAAGTACTGGAAGGTGCTATAAGGTCCCACTGGAGCCTTCTCTGTGCTGAACAACTCCAGCTCCCTCAGCCTGTCTCCACAGGAGAAGTGCTCCAGGCCTTTGATCATCTTTGTAGCCCAAAGGTTATTTTATAACTTGCTCCTGATTCCTTCCTTCATTCCTGAGAACCATGAAAGCAGCCAGTGCTAAATCTAGTAAATTATTTGTTAGTGTCACTATGCTCCCAGCCACCATCTTGCTAGGGCAAGTCAGGAGCAACTTCAGGGCAACTTCAGGACATGTGTACTCTCTGCAGTGAATTAAGCCTGTTCGTCCTAGGAGTCTGATCCAAGTTTGTGTGCATGCACCCATTTTTTTGTCATCTTGGGCACATTCATTTCCTCCTTTGCCTTGGGAAAACCTGCTGTTTCTATTTGTCCAGAAAATTTGTGCATCCATTTTCTATGCTGTCCCTCAGAATTAAAAGACCAAAAGCTGAGGTGCTTGACTGTAGAGAACCTAAAATAAGATAACTCTAACAATCCCACACATGACTGAGAACTGTCTTAGTGTAAGTATTATATAAATTAATAATGTCTTCAGTCCTAACTCTGTCATACACAACAGCCAACAGACAGCTTATTTACCAGCAGTGAAAGAACCAACGATTTTTTGATGGTAAATAGCAGCAAGTCACACTGATGATAAAAAGATGAAGACAGCAAAGAATGTTAAGAGAACTCACAAAAATTACTAAAATTCACATTAGAGATTTCCTTATTTTTGATCTTCCAATAACTTAACTAGTTTTTTTCATCAGTTCACTGAAAGAGTCAGACTCGATGATCCTTCTGCATCCTTTCCAGCTGAGATGATTCAGTGACCTGTACCATGGCACTAACCCTCATGTCCTCCCGTGGCTGCTGTGTCTGGGACCCCAGCGGTCAGAGATGGCAGCTCTGCCTGTGACTCACCAGGCTCACACCTTGCCTGTCCCATGGCAGCCCTGGAAGCCCTCACTGAGCCCTCCCCATGGCACAGCATGGCCACAGCTCCCCCAAGGCCAGGACACCTCCCTGCCCCTTCCCATGTCCTCGTCCTGGAGCCAGGGCCTCGGTGGTTCTGCAAGGGAAAGGCATCAGCAGGCCCAAGCCTCCCTCCTGGCCCTGTGCTGTTCCCCTTGCACTGCCAGGGAGTGTTCAGGAGTTTTTACAGTGCTCAGGAGTGAGGGCAAAAACAAAAGCCCTGTGGCAGAGGTGAGTAATGAAGCCGCCACCCTGGGCACACCTGTGCTGGCTCTGCCCATCCCATTGTTCTCTGTGGCTGCCCTAGCTCAGGCCTCCGGGAGCCTGGGAAGGAACAGCCACAGCTCATCCTCTCCAATCTGCTGGCAAGAGAAAGCAAGGCAAGGCAAGATGGTTTTTTGCCTGCTCCTGCTGACTGACAGTTTTCCTGAAATGATATCCTTTTGTGATACAGGCAGAGGGGAGGGAGGAGCATAAGGCTCACATGGGCTATAGAACACAGAACTTCCTTAGTGTGGGTAACTCCAGGAGTGACCCTGACCTTCAACACTGTCTTTGAGTGTGACAGAACAGTCACCATTAACTACTCAAGAGCCTATCAACAGATAGGGGATGAGAAACAGAAGACAGGAAGGAAGGGCATAATGACGAAGTGAAGAACAAAGTGAATCACTGACAATTTTGCTCAATCTTCTCATTTTTCTTTGCCACCAGATTTTTTGTGCAAGCTTAGAGATCATGAACGCAAAGGAGGAGAAACACTCTGGCTGTGGTCTCCAGCCTACAGTATTTTAGGGAGGATGAGAGCTGTATTGAAGCTGAGTGCAGGAGAGGAGGATGCGCAGATGTTAATCCTAGCTAGTGGCATCTAACTGAGGACCAACAGGGCTGTGGGTATTCAGATTATGTACATGTGTGTGTGTATGTGAGAAGGGGGAATGTAATGTGGGGAAAAATTATCTGCACATAATTTCATCTCAAAGAAACAGTAGCTTGTCCCTTCGCTTGTATCAGAACTTCTCAGATCCTGCATAGCCTCTCAGATCCTGCATAGCCTTTAATTTATGTAGGAACCTAATACACTTCTCGCATTGCTGCTTCTTACATCCTGAAAGACTGAATTTTGTCTTTTGGTGCAACTCAAAGCTCAGTCCAATCACATATCAGAAAGGGAGACATGTCAGGGACTTGTATGAGGATTTCTGAAAATTGTTTTCTTATAAGCCTTGGAAACTTGATGCAATGGACCTTTTTTCCTCGCTTGCACCACTTGGTACCTGTCCCACTGTAATCACTCATGACCCTAAGCTTTTGCCAAAAAATTACTTTAAGAACAAGGGAGAGGAAAGAAATGTCAGGGTTTTCTCTAGTGAATTCTTGTGACTCTGTACTTCACGTAAGGAGACTGCAAAGTAGAAGGTTGTGTTCCTTACCTGCTAACATTTTGAAGAGCAGAGAGAAGGTTTTAATCTCTTTTTTCACATTGATTTGGGAAGTTGCTTATGAGTTAGGAAATAATTCAGTGACACAGCGGGTCACACACACTGAGGAGACATTTGACTTCATCTTGGTGGGGGGTGTTTTGTTTGGTTTGGTTTGATTTGGTTTGGTTTGGTTTTGCCAGCACAACTATTTTCTTCCAATGCCTAGGGAAAAGCTTCAGTTTCAGTAGGTTCTGGACCCAGTCCTAGCATATCAAGCACTTGCTAATAATACATGGTTTATTTATCTGTTTCAGATGCTGACATACAAATACTATATTCTATACAGATTTTGAAGAGAGATGGCCTCCTTCAGCTTGTGATAAATGCTGTTTGGAAACAATGCATAGATAGCCACAAAGGGAAGCTTGAAGAATGGGAAAAAGCAAGCACCCCTCCAGAGCCTGTACAGCCCAGGAGAGGAAGCTGTGACCACTTGCAGCACCAGAACAAAGAACACCATGCAGACATGATTGTGGGCCTGCAAGGGCTCAGCTGAAGTATGCACAGGCCTCAGAAAAATATGCTTATGTACTGTTTCATATGAGGAGCAACACCCTGCCGGCATGCTGCAGAGCACAGTACAGAGACTGGAATGCATCAGCTGTGTCAGATGTGAGCTCTGTGGACGTGAGGTGCCCTGCACGGCTTATCAGTGTGTCAGCACATCCTCCTGTGCTTCTCCTGTCAGGATTTCTCCACCACCCTGAGCACCTGAACTCCATATTTCAACTACAAGCTGACAGTATCCCTGTTCTTGTAATTTGCAGCACTTGCCAGCACGTGGCACAAGAGAATGAAATGGATTGCCTTCCTAAAATGTCTGTGCAGCTGCTGCCAAGTCTGTGCTGATATCAGGGTTGTATTCCATAAAAGAGGGAAGGTTCTCCAGTTTTCTTATGGCACAGTAGTGATGTTCCTTTACACACACACACAAAATGGCCGCATATGGATCCGACTGTGTCTGGATAATAGGTGCAAGGAAAAGGGTACTGAAATACCATTTTTGCAAGCAACAGAGTGATAGAGGAACTCGTGCTCGTGTCAAAAAGAGTAATTATCAGAAATCAGAATCTCATGCACAGAAATGGCAGCTTTCCTGTGGTTAAACAGGAACAGTTGGTGCCCTATTGAATAAGGACTCATAAATGCGTAAATACATCAATACAGTGAGGCACGCAACTGTGAGAGAATGGAGGAGATTGCTGTCTGGAAATATTTTGGATGCATGTGTGTGACGGGAAGGGGCAAGTTGGGCCTTGCTCTGGTGAGGCAATGCCCTGCCCCACGCACCCTATGTCCCTGGGCCTTATCCCAGTGTGGCAGTGGCCACCAATCCCTGGCACACTGAAGGCACTGTTCCACACCTGCCTCTGGAGCCCCCATTCAGGCCTAGAGTGGCCAAGACAAGGGATAAGGAGGAAAGCAAGCAAAATGAGAGCTTGAACAGGAAAAAGAGGCATAGAGGAAGGAAGATGTAAGAGTGTTCTGATATGGACAAAGTTTTGGAGCTGGATTTGCTGGTTAGTTGGTAACGCAGCCCACGTCAAAAACTTATGAGAGAGAGGGAGGAAGAGAAGTCACGAAAAGCCAAGAAGCTGAGATGCTGTCTAATGGAGAAGGCAAACCAAGGAAGTTACACACCTTCTAATATTGCATCCAGTAGTATCCCTCAATGATGCTAGTATTTTTTGGTTATATTTTAGTATTTGTTTTGTATAATTTTGTTGTATATTTTTACTTCATTGTTTATTTGCTAAATATATTAGCTACTATATGAAATGTGTAAACATCAAAATGAAGTTTGCAAAATACTATTTCTGAACCTTTACACAAAGTTTTATACAAAAATTTTCCAGCTATTCATGGGGTTTTTGCTGTTATATGAAATCTTTCGTATGTGATATGAAAGTATATAAAATATGTTTCAATTTTAGTAATAATCCAATGATTAATTTACTAGTTTCTAAATTAAAATATATTCTGAAATTATAGAATTTTTTTTCTCTTTAATTAGGTAGAAGTTCTGTACTTTTAGAATATTCACCTCCTTAGTATTTACCTGGTGTCAAAGGGTTAAGATTACAATGCTCACAATTAAGAACTGCTGTGAAAGACATGTTAAACAGGACAATAATCTAAATAAATATTACTCAAATAGCCTTTCACATGTATCAGACTGAAGCAACAAAGGGCAAAGCAGGATATGTACTTTAATTGAAGGTGGTAAGTGCACATTTGTGAACAAATACTTTGTGTTGTTATATTTTTATGCACTTTTATAACTACATGCCGCCTACAGAAGTGTTTGTCTTCATGTTTAATACCAATACTGTCACAAACAAGGTTATCAGTAATTGCATCATTCGGTATTGAATATTTTTATAGAAATATGAAAATTTGTGCTGCTATAAGTGTTTATATCAGTAATTTTTTTTTCAGTACAAGAATAAGCTATACTGATATGTAGTATCTTCCCCTAATGACTTTATCTATGATAATGGGTTTGTACAACTTTATCAGTACCTAAGTCTGTGCCATAAAATGAACTAACCAGTGACACATTTGTCATAAATCATTATTAAATTCAAAGCAGTGATAAACTTGTACTGAGATAAGTTCATGTCTAATTAGAAGGACAGATAATTACACATTATCTGGGGATCTTTTTATGTGCTTTGCATAAGATTCCTTTCAGTTTTTGCAAGGCACATCATAAACTACAATCTGAATTAAAAGCATAATTTTGAAGACATTAATACTGCTGCCACTGGCAGTAGGGTTTGCCTGGTCTTGCATTAACACTTCACATTTCCGTATAACCCTAGTTTTTAAAACAGTTTGGACTGATCACTAGAGGGTTTTTTTGCTTATGTTTTTTTTTTTGAGTTTTTTTGTTTGGTGGTTTTTGTTTTTTGGGGTTTTTTGTTTGTTTGTTTGTTTTTATGTTTTCTTTTTGCTTGGGTTTGTGTCTGTGTATATATTGAAGATTGAATTCCTTTTAAAACTTTTTTTTAAAAAACATTCTTTTTTCAAGTATTTCTATATACATTCCTTTTATTACAGAGACACCTGGTGGTCTTTGGGTGGTATTTACAAAAGTTTGCTTTATCATTTATAATATAGCATTAATTTAGAATCCCCTACATTATGGGACTATGTATTTTGAAAATCAGACTGAGAGCACTTACACATTATCCAGCATGCAATAGGTATTGATTCTCATGGCTGATCATGGGTTTTTCCCTTGAATCTTTCCTATCAGGGCTATAAGGGAGATTTGAGCATATTGTTGACCAAGTGGTGTAAAAATATATTTCTTCCAAATTTATTTTTAGAATAATGGGTTTTTGGGTTTCATGCTTTGAGCATTCAGTTTGTGTTTTATTTCTGAGAGATTCAAATGATGACCAAAACTTTATCAGAGTTTAATGTCCTGATCAGCATGTTAGTACTTTAAGGAAAAGCTTTCTACACTAGAAACACTGGCAAGAGCAGGACTATTCTGCTGTAGAAAAGTTTTAATAATACTTCTTGCATACCGCATTTTCTAAGTAATAGGCAATTACAGGTAATTACACAGTATAATAGGTAATTACACGGGATGCTGGTGTTAGATCTCTTCTCACACCACTCCCAGACTGTCAGGCAGACAGTGTTGATCAGGTCCTGTTAGAGCAGCTTCTCCCAGTTTCCATGGCTGTAGCTGCCCTGTCACAGCAGTCCTGACACCCACCCACAGCAGGGCCCTGCTTGCACAGCCCCAGCAGATTTGTGACCTCCTTGTAATGCAGCTGGGCACGGCCACAAGCAGCTGCACCTAGGTGGGCAAGTGGTGTTATCCAACCATGGCATTCCTAACCAGCAGCTAGGTTTGGATTTTAGGTAAAAAACCCCCTTCTATTCACCCTTTCCTCATAGGCATGTTCTGCGAAGTTTCAAATGCTAGGTGTATATATTTTAGTCATTGTGGTGTTGATGGGAATCAAACTGCTTTTTTTTGCTGCTAAAACAAACGCTATTCACTTCAAGAAGTACAAATTACATAGGAACATCCTTATCCAAATGTAGAATTTGCTTTTACAGCTTTTACCTTAGTGAAAAAAAATTGCTGTTGTATTTTTTTTTGTTTTTGTAATTATCCTTGTGGGGTATTTGTTTTAGCTTTCAACAGTTACTAGGCCTATGCTCATGATGTCATTTAATTATGCAGTTTTTCTTTTTTTTAAGAAAAGTTTACAGGCACTTTGAAGTAATTTTTTGCAGTGCTTACATTTGCACTTCAGTTGAGGAGTGTTTTTCACATCTGAATTTCTGTTGTGCTTACTGCAGTGATTTTCAGTATGTTGCCACACTGTTTTGTTATAGTTGAAACTCTGAGAGAATAATTAATGCAAAAGAAATATATGAAACTCTAGGGAGCTGTCCTCTGCAAGATTTGTATTTAGCAGTACTATACTTTAATTTTCACCCTTCTGCTGGCTGCCAGAATGCTTGCCTATCACTGTGAGAACTAGAACATATTAATTGTATTTTGGGAGATACAGAGGAAATATAAAGATTTATTCAACAGTATTTTCTTCCTAATTTGGCCACATCTTTTTATAGCAAAAAATATTCAGCGTATCAGAGGCAAGAACAAGAAAACAAAAGAAAATATTCTTTGTGTTAGTTGACATAGCTGCTGGTGTAATTTAAATCAAAGCACATTAGTAATAGTGGGGTCAGATAAAATTAGAAGTATCCTTGGTGTGCAGAAGATGTTACCTGGCAAATAAAAACCTTGCAGCTTGAGTCAGTACACAGACAAAATTTAAAATTACACATGGACAAAGTAATTAGTGAATTCTTAGAATTAGAGGACCTGAGTCATTTAAACAAAGATTACTTGTACATCTTGATATTTAGACCTGGCCTATAAAACTGAATGCATATATTTGGAGGTACTGCTTATTTTGACAGATAAAGATGATTGCGGACAAAGAAATAATCCTTTTGGAATTCATGTCAAATTGTTTGGCAAGCTTTTTTTTAATTGATGGAACTGTGCAGAATCCAAGACCTTAGCAAGCTTCTGTTATTGTCACTCACTTAATAAGGGAATGTCTCCCCATGCTAAGAAATGAATGACTTACATGCCTCGTACACTCTGAACCCACACTGAATATAAAGTTAAATTAGAATACACTTTCTCACTGGGTTTTTTCAGTTTGAAAGCAAGTTCCATTGTTTCTTAGCACTACTAGAGTTATCTTTCCCCTTTCAGACTTTCCAGTTATATCTGTCATTGACATGATAGTGTTGCTAGACAAAGGGTCCTTGCTGATAACAATGTTACACAGCTTTTCTCTGAAATCCTGATGACTGTCTGGTTGGGTGATATCTTTGTAAATGATGGCACTTGCATATCAGAAAGTTGGAAATCTAAAAGTGGAGCAGGAGCCATCCTCTGAGTGCCAGAAGTAACCAGCTTCCAGCCTCTGTCTTCAAGGGAGGCTCCATTTTCACACCTGATAAGCACCCAGTGTACCTGCCCCCCCTTTGTTACTGTTAGGTTCTTGAAGCTGCAGATGGAGATGATTCAGGTATTATGCGATGTTATAAATCACCGTCACATCCACCAGCTCCTGGCACGAGGGCTCCTTCTGCCTGGGTACCGAGGAGCATCCCAATGTGCCAAGACAGACAAGATTCTCTGTCCCAGACTGGTCCTTGGCATTGTCTCTATTGATCCTTTCTGTGGCCAGGTTTGTGTCTCTGTGGGCTCTTGTTTTTGGTTTCCTCTTTTACTCATTATTGAGTAAAGAATCGCCAATGTATTGAAAAGGTTTTTGATCAGAGAATGATCTTAATGAAAAGACACTCTCTCTTTTCACATGACCTTACACCAGACTATTTCTCATTATCTCTGGTGTTGCACAGTCTGGTGACCTCCTCCTGCAGACACTTTCCTTGGTCACAAGAGCTGGCAGTCAAGGACCCCAGCTCCTCTTGTCCCAGTCTCAGCCAGCAGCCCCAGGCATCTCTGGAGCCAAATCCCTGCAGAGCTGGAGCTCACTCTGGGTCAAGGCCTCTGCTGTGCAGGATCAGTTCCTCCAGTGGAGTTTGGGAACTATGCCCTGTGGGATGTCACCACTGCTGCTGAGCACAGGAGGGCTCCTCTCAGCAGAGCATCTGTCCGCTCCTTTCAGTGCACCCTTCTGTGCCAACTGGTGCCTCCCCAGGCAGTGTCCTGTGTCTGATGGTGCTGCTCACCAGTCACACCAGAGCAGATGTGTCACAGCTGCTCATGAGGCCAAGAAGCAAATACAATGGTTATGGTGCACTGTAGGTTACATTAGAATTCCAGTCGTGGTCTAGGGACAAATGAGTTTGGTGGAGAGGGACTAGTGCCTTTCAAGGGGCTGAGGTAGCCATCAAAAACTTCTGGGATAAATCATGTTCTAGTCAGCTGAAATATGGCAATGCAGTCAGAAGGAGGTACTCTTGAGGTATAGCCTTTACAGAAGAGGAATTCTCTCTGCACAAATGGTCTGGACACACTGAAGACCATATTTCTTTGTTTTAGGACTTCCATATAAGATTTTCATTAATCGAAACAGAGCTGCTCTCTGATGATAAAGTTTATGTGTTTACCCAATTCTATAGTTGCAGGGAATATTTCAGATTTTCAAGTCTCTTGCTTTCCTCCTTGTTCCCATAAAGGGAGCACTATGTAGATCCCATAAAGAAAAACTCTTAGAAAATCTTAAAACATTTTCCTGATTTGGAGATGAGAAATCTGAGGCACATAAGAAAAACAATCAGGTGTCTATGCACAACAGCTTTAAAAGATAACCCAGAGCCCTGTAACAAACCATGTCAAAAGCCAGAACTAGTACCTGAGGTGCAAAATCACTAATTGTAAGAAGTAACCATTTGGCTGTATCTTTGGGAAATACACTACATTGGTAGTAGTAGCCCAGGGTATCTTACAGGGAAGGCACAATCTTTGTACAAAATCTACAAAAAAAATAAACCAAATCTACAAAAATCTACAAAACTTATACCAAAGGCTTTTTCTTCTGTGATGACTACACTGTCTTGAAAATGGTCACAGCATATGTTTAGAGCTTACCTATATTCTATCTCAAAATTAGTAACAAGCACATTTGAAGTATGAAAACTATATTTTCTAGTTTGAAATACTGCATTTTGCTATATATGACGTCATTCTTATTGCACTGGTGCTGGGACATGGGTATTTTGCTTGTGCAGAGTCCAGCTAATAATAGTATTATTGTTATTTTATATAATTTTGAGTTGAAAAAAAATTTTTATGCCTGTTCAATCAAGCATACAGCTTTAGTTCCTACAGAGCTAGTAGATTCTGGTTTATTTCATAAATGTTGCATCAATATAGGGTGAATAGTGAGATCTCCTAATAGCTTTCTGTATTAATCAATTTGCTTAAAATATACCTTTAACAATTTTGAAGTATTTTATGTGCTCAATCTAATTTCATAATTAGTCTCCAGTAAGCAAATCTACATAAATGTCTGAGCTGTTGACATAAAATGTAATAAACAAGAACTTGCATTAGAACCTGGCTTTTAATTTTATTTGATCCTACCAGCCAAAGGAGTTGGTTACTATTCAAAATTAACTGTATGCTCAGAATGTAAACTAGAGAGTGCATTGATACAATTTTCCAGTTATGTAAAGGATAAATGGACTGAAGGAAACAACTGTAAGTAAAAACAAAGGGAAAAAAGGGTCAATTTGCTTTTATTTAAATAATTTGCTATTTGTTGTTATGCTGGTACTGTGAAAAATGTGATTTTTTTTCCTCACATATGCAGAAAATATTGTTGATGAGACACTATGCAACACATGCAGGAAGAATTCGGACAAAATGTAATTACAGTTGTTCTGTAGCTTCCTTAGTCTTTTTTTGGCAACTCCACAGTTAAAATGTTCTATGGTTAAAATGGAAAATGATTTTGCAGTTTCAGGGTAAGGTGCCATATCAGATTAAATGTGAGTCAAAATAACTTCATAATATTGCCCACTGTAATTTTAGTTCCTATAGATCTCATCAACCACACAAGAATAAACCCACTTAGTTCATGCAAGTTTATGTGTCACTATGCATATGATGACTATCTTGAATTGGATAGGTTAATTTGTGACTCTAGGTATGCACCAAATACCAATGTGGTTTCTTTCTTCTTCTGATGAAGGGGCTTACTATGCTATACTGTAACATGGGCCGTAATGTGCTTGCGTGATAAAGAACAGAAAGAAAAGAAAAATGATTTTTTGTTTTAATAAAAACAATATTGTATTGTTTTAGATGGACATCCAAACACATTTTTATTTCTTTGCAATGATTCTGACATTTTTGCTTCTTCAAGGGCCTGTTGACAAAGAGGGTCATTAATTCCCAGGGTTCTTTTTGTCTTTGGTGAAATAGTTTCTAAATTGTGGATAATGGCAAACATCTGCAGAGCTCTATTTGCAGAGCCAACAGGATGCAAGTAGATTGTGGGGTGCTAATGTAATAACTGTGATAAAAAACAGACACTGTATTAAAGAAAACCAGCCTCTTGGGCTGGTAACTATTATGATTTTCTGTATTATATCTCTATGTATACTTTCCACTTGAGAAGGGTTGTCCTCTTTTAAAAAAGAGTCACTGCATTATGTTATGCAGAGCTTAAACCATGTCCCATTCACCATCTTACCTGCAGGACATCCTTCCCTGATTGCAGATGGGCTGGAGAGCTGAACAATGTGCTGCCAGGGCATCCAGCGATAGCCTGAGCCTCTGAGACTGTGAAACACCAAAGGAGAGACCCTCATGCCACTGTGAGGGCTGGTGGCTCTGGGGGCCGGTAGGGCAGGAGGGTCTCCTTGAGGGGGTCTGTCAGGGCAAGGCATGCCAGCCAATGCCTGTCCCACTGCCCCAGCACTGGGCACCTCCTTGGACCCATGGGTGGGCTGAGCAGGGCTGTGGGAGGTGGGGAGCAGCCCTGCTGCTGCAAGTGGGATTGTTCTGTGTGAATAGAAGGATGCAACAGAACCAACAGAGGTCATTCTCTGTATTTGAAACATCCAACAAAACATAATAGTGTCATGGATTTTCTGTCACTAAACCTCCAGTGCTGCGCTGTGACGGCCTTTGCTCTGTCCTAGCTTTACCATCTTCTCTTTACCACCTTCTCTGAGGTTGGAGGCTTAGAATTAGGGTTTATGTTTTCCCATGGTTCAAAAGTAAGATTTGTTTTTCTTTGATGTAATCTGAAGGTATTAACATGCAATCTGTCTCTTTTGGGGTTTGAGGCACAATTAAACATTCGAAAATTCAGCATTTGCTAGACAAGAGTTTCAACAGCAATCTAGAGAGATTTTTAGGTTTCCAACCTCATGAGTTGACAAAAAAACAATGACAGAATAATTTTCTAAATGCTGTCTCAAATTAACAATATTTCAAAAGTAACATACTCATCAGAAAAACACCTGCACAAGATACAGAATTAGACCATAGACATGAATAAAATATTACTTTTTTACATATCTGGTAGTGCACAAAAATGACGCACAGCTGGACACCAGTCTGAGGCCCCTAAGAAAAGCTTTCTCAGCCTATTTTTTTACAGCCTGTGTAGAAAACAGCCCTGTTGCCAGATGTTTTGTTGAGGTTAGATCTGTGATATCCCCTCCAGAATGATGGCCAGCATCTTTATAATGAACAGCGTAACTTATGCCTTAACTTTCCAGCATCCCACTGATTTTCACAGAACTCTATGTCCTCCTTCCAGGCTTTGAAGCTGCAAAAGAAAGTAATGTTTTGTTGGCTGGTGAACCAGTCTGTCAACATCTTGGGACTGTAAATTACAGCATGCTTTCTACGGTTTGCTTGGATTGGCAGAAAATAGTTGTACACATGTCGGCATCCTGTGATTATTAGCAGCAGCAGAAACTGGAAGAGCTAACATAACATGGGAGTAAAGGAGATAGCTGCTAAAAATATTTTTGAGGGTTGCTGTTCTGATTCTTCCCTTCATGTGAGAAATTATTCTGCTTATATTGACCTGAAAACATTATGTTCTGGCAGGCAATCATACAGTCTTGATTGAATTTCAAGAATAAAAAGACCCTCCCAGCATTTTTACTTATAGTATTTCAAATTTATTTGCTTGTTTTGGCACTCTCTTTTCTCCTATATCTGAGATTTGGGTTTCTGCACATTTTTTAAAGATTGTAATCTGACAGCGTCCAGGAGTCTGAATTCCATATCATCTGTCATTTACTTCATGTGTGACATAGATTATGTGCATTTACTTCATCTGCAAAGCCACAGAAAATATTATTATCATAAGGTTGTTATGGGGTCTAATATTTATGAAAGCTTCTCTAATCCCTTCTGAGAAATCTCATGAGAGAAAATTTATGCTATTCAGAACATTAGCTCTGAAGAATATGAACATAAAAGGCAAACATCTAATTAAAAATCACACTATGAGAAGATTTACATTGGCTTTGAGTTAAAAGCAGTATTATATGTGATCTATAGATACTCCATGCATTAGACCAATATCAATCTGAAAAACAGTATTAAGGAGTTTAAGTGTTTACATAGTGAAAGGGGAATGTGGAAAAATTGATGCATTATATGAAAAAAATAATTTTGTAATTTCTGTAATTCTTTTATTCCAGATATTATATTTTCCCTGATACCACTGTTTATAAAGTACAGTTTGACTTTGGGGTTTTTTTGTACTTGTAACAACATCTGTCTTTATAAGTATAGTTTTATCATTGAACCTCATAATATAATATGGATAAATTTGAAATATCCATGAACATCAAGGAAAATGTGAGAGAACCCCACAGAAAATCTGGAGTAGGATTTAAAGGACAGACTTTAATATCCTGCTATGCCAGAACTTTCCTTGTGAGAAGTCACAGTCATTGTGTTTTATGGTCTTAGTTTCAAGAGAAGGAAACTGTGTGCTAACATTAATTTGCAAGAATTTAGATACTCTGAGAATGTTATGTTTCCACCTACCTGCTGGAATTTCTTAACAGGATTTCATCAGAATGGTATGAATCACTTCATGCTGATTTAGATGTACTTTTATGAGCTGCTTACATTGAGAACATAGGTGCCAGCAACTGAAAATTAGTTTCTGTGTGGATTCTTCCATAGTGTTGTTAGGTGGCTTTTAAAAGCTTCAGTGTTCTATGGATAGCATGCCTTAGTTGTCTTTATTTTAATAGAACACCCACACCAAATCAAAGTAAATAGAAATGTGTTTCAGCAAAATGTTTTTTCACTGAGAATGCCTGTCAGCAACAGAACTGTTGATGCAAAAGTTTTGTCTTCAATTAATATGTCATGGGTGCAGAGAAAAGTGGGCTTAAATTTTAAAAATTACATTACCTTGGATATTTATAAAATATCTTTAGTTTTTCAGTCATCAAATTAGAATTTTGAGATGGCTACATAAGGACATTAAGTACTCTCATTTTATCCTTTCCAAGTTACTGCTCTATATTTTTACATTTGATTGTTAAAATTTCCAGAATTGTTAGATTGTTAGAAATTTCCAGAATTTCTAATATTTCTAATTTCCAGTTAGAAATTGCTTTTTAGTTTAATTTCTCATAGGACAGGAAAAAGTTTTGCTAGCTGTACATTCTTTCTTAGATACTGTAAAACTCTCGTCACTTCAGTTGGGCAGCTTTCCCCCTGAGACTCCAGCAAGATACAGCTGAGCGGTATGAAGGGATTTTTTGTTGGAGAATCATGTGACAGCAGGCTAGAAGTAGTAAGCTACTAGGTTAGGTGTTTGCAACCTCTCTGCAAACAGCTGAGTCCTCTTGGACCAGATAAACTGTTTTTTGGGGAAGGGCCAAGCTTCTCCAAATGGGCTGACCTGTCCTGCTGCTGCTTCTGTTGTTGCTGCTGGGTTATTGTCTTCCAGTTCCCTGGAGCTGGCAGGAAGGGAAGGTTTTACTTCCCTCTTTTTTTTACTTCCTTTACTTTACAGTTTTGCTCAGTCCTTTAGAGTCCTGGAGCTGTTAGCTGTAGCTGGTCCAACAGTTGCACTTCCATCTGTTTTTACTTTCCATATCTTGCTTGTTTTAGCTTGCCTGCTTTCTCACACCTCAACAAGAATTTTCTCAGTGAACCAGAGCCAAGGGCAGGCAGAGGGGTTGTACAAATCAGGGACAGCTGAACCCTGCAGCAGAGAGTCACACAGCTACTAATAAGAAAAGTTACTGTGAGAAAAGTACTGGTATAGAAGCCAAGAAGGCAGTGAAACAAAAAATCAGAGAGAGGGGGAAAAAAGGGCTAAAGAACATAGTGTAAGTTTTTAAGACACTGGGTTCATCATATGAGTATAATCTATTCAAAGTCTAGCTTGGAATTTCATGTCCCTGAATGCAGGTATGAAGTCATGACCAAATATCAAGGTATGATAAATGAAAGGTAATTGTCAAATGTAACAAAGACCAAGAATATATTTTTAAATTCCTGTATACAAGTAAGTTGATTTCTGTAATACAGTTTTGGTTTATATTAATTTGTTTTAAAATATCCAATATTAACTGAATTGGAAAAAATACAATATTGCCCCAGTCTCATGACAGGTTCAGGCTGGGTGTAATTCCACAAACGATTTTGTTCATCTTCACTTTTCAATGTCTGCTCACAGTATTCATTTCTGGAAATGAACTAGGCAATATTTCTGGCTTATGTATTATATTATATTTGATTTTTAAGCTTACTTTGACAGCACAAATGTTTTATATGATCATTCATAACAGTGAGTTTTGATACCTTTGTCTGACTCACAGTGTATGAAGTACAACATATTCCACAGAATAGGAAAACATTGTTTGTCACTAATTTTTAAGTCTGGTAAATATAATTATGGATAAATAATTTATCAAGTTACTTAACTCTTTATCAAAATTTCCTTGGTATCCTCCATTTAAAACAGGTTATTCTTAAACCAAAGTGCCTGTACCATTGTCTCAGGTTCACTGGTCAGCTCCAATCAGGACTCTCTTAACTTAACCATAAAAATTGTTGATATAACTGATATAGGAGCTGATGTAATATTTTCCCATGCAGGAGCCACATAAAGTCAATTTGAAACACAGTTTGTTTCTGACTATCTGGAAATATCCATAAACGTCCCTCCCAGAATGTAGCTATATAATTGAGCAACATCTGAAAACACTGGTATGTTCAAGTCCAGCCTTCAAAAGATGACAGATGTTTTTCACATGGCTAGAAATGTAGGCACATATCCTGGTTTGTCCCAGAACATTTTTTTCTGCTGAGTCAGTTCTACTGAGAAATAAAAAAAATTCAATTTACAGCATTTTCTCTTTGTATTTTGCCATGGTGACAAAAGCTATCATTTTAGTGTAACTATAACCAAGATTTCTTTGTCAGAATCTGAAACTGTGGTTTCATACCTTATTGGATTAAAAAAAAAAATTCAGCAGTGCAATTATTGTTTCAGAAGCAAGTATTTCATAGAGAATGCTTGGTCACATCAGAACAAAAAAATAAAGATAAATGGATAGGAAAATAGTTATTTAGAATATTCAATAAACAACAATATAAATACAAAAATATTCTCAAAAATTCTAGTTGTTTCCATAACTCAATGCAGTTCAGTTTTGCAAGCTTGCAAATTATTTGTGTTATAGTATATATGGAAGATTTTATTGAAGCAAAGGTTGTCTTGATTTCAGCAAAATTTTATATAGATAACATAAGTACCTGTTAAATCTCTTTATTAGCTATGCCTGTTAAAGTTCTCCATTACTTCTTTTTTTAGAATATTAATATTATTAGCAGAAACAAATTCGAGCTGTGATTATGTGCTCACAGGAAAAAAAAAAAAGAAATACCAGAAGATATTTTAACCTTAGTTGTAGTCCACTTCAGGAAACATAAAGAAAGCCTGCTTGCAATCTAATCCTGCTTAATGTTAAGATAACTGATTCTCTTTCTTAGCTGTATTCTATTGACTTTTATGACTCGCAGTTAGTTTGCTATGTTAGTAGTATGGCAACTGACACATCATATATATGGTAAGAGATTTATAAAATCCATAAATGCATAAATTTTGAGTAAGAAACTATTTGCACAGGCAGTTAATATTTTGTGATAGACATTTTTATATTTTTGGAAAAAATAGTAATCTTACTGGGCGAGCTTTTTGAAGATATGTTGCCTCTCCTAAAGACCTTCTTTCATGTATTTAAATGATAATACATTAAACAAGGCTTTGATGAGCACTTAAACAGGACATCTAATTACAATATGTATTAGAAATGCAAAATTTTTCAGTGTCTTCAAACACTATAAAAACTATACTTAGGTAAAGTAGGTGCAGGGTACCATCATTTCTTTTCTAGTAGCAGTTGCTGGCATTAGTTGACAGTAATTCCTTTGCAGCATAAAACATAAGCATGATCATAATACTTTCTGCTTTTTAGGCTCAGTCAGTTTAATCTTCCTCTGTCAAAGAAAATATTTTATTTTAGTCAAACGCAAGTCTGATGAAATGTTACATGCTAGTGAACTACACTAGTACAAATTAACTGTGTGCTCAGCCCTTTATGAAAAAAACATGGAATGCACTCTAAGGAAATTTTGTTATGTATCTCCTTGGTTTCATCTAAACATTGCACAAGTCAGGGAGAACAAAGGGGATGTTTCAAGTGTCTGGAAGAGGATTGGAATAAAGTAATTTTCCATTCTTGTGGAGAAATCTAGAGCTCGAGTGCAAGGCACTCAAGCCAGGCACCTTTGGCATTTTTTCCCTGACAGAAAGGAGCTTCAATTGGCTGAGTGTCCTCACAGCTGCCCAGAGATACCCGCAGCAGGAAATCCAGTAAAAGCTAATACTAATGCAGGTGTTCTCACTCAACATGACAATCAGACCTCCACAGCACTATAATTTGCTGAAAGCAGTTTTTCCCAGTTTCTCTATCCTGCTTGCTAATTAAACTTGTACTTTCACATATTGCTTAGAATTTCAAGCTGTGGAAGATAATAATCTTTCAGATCAGATAAAATTAGAATTTATAAAGTTCGAAAATACCTCTAAGATCATAGAATCCATCCAATAACCTGACACCACTGTGTTCACCTCTAAACTTTATCTCCACGTGCACCATAGAATGACAGAATATCCTGAGTTGGAAGGAATCCTCAAGGATTATTGATACATTGACATATCCATACACCATTGGAACACATCCAGGGGTGGTGATTGCTCCACTTCCTTGGCAGCCTGTCACAGTGCCTGACCACCCTTTCAGGGAATAAATTTTTTCTTTATACCCAATCTAAACCTCCCCTGGTGCAACCTGAGGTCAATTCTTCTGGTTCTGTCACTTGTTTATTGGGAGAAGCAACAAACCCCCACCTCCTTTAAGGCAGCTGCAAGAGGGATAAGGTCTCTCCTGAGCCTCCTTTTCTCCAACAAACAACCTCAGCTCCCTCAGCCACACCTCACTGGACTTATTTACACTTCGCAAACTTCCTTGCCCTTCCTTGTTCTAACTATATATGATGTTGAAACTGGAAAAATCAATAACTAAAGACAATATTAATTAATAACAATATTAATTAATAACAATTTAATTTAGAGTTTATGATTTTTAGCTAGATCTCAGTTTACATAAATAACAGTTTAAAGCCAAAAGCATTTAAGGGATTTTAAATAACCTAAGGTCACATGTCTCCTCTTGGGATCTAGCACTTGCTAAAGCCAATAAAGAAGAAAAAAGTCACATCAAAGGTGAGGTGATTTTGTTATTTCCTGGGTGCTTTCTTGACTATGAAAGCCTATTAATTTCAGGTTTATGAATATTTTTTATTCATTTGTGTTATCTCTGCCTTACAATTGTATATATTCTCTTTTTACTTATACACACAACTTTTAGAAATGGTAATCAGCAGGCAGTAAGTTTCATCTCATTTTTCAGTGAATATCACCTTGCAGTCTAATTTATATTTTCATATAAATTAAATTACTTTGCAGCTGGACTATAAAATTAATTTTAACAAAAATATGCCCAAAGTCATATACATGAGTGTGGAGGATTTTTTCCTACAGTGAAGAGATAATTTTATCTCAAAATACATAGTAGAACACTGCATTTAATTGTGATTAAAGACCAAATCAGAACCACACATAAGTTAACAAGTTTAACTTCTTCAGGCTGACCTCAGTGGTTCAAATCAGCCACAGATTAAAAAAAAAGTAAACATAGAAAACATGTGCATATAAAAAATGGAAAAAGAAATGTTTTATTTCTTAAATCTGGTCTTTTAGTCACGGGACTGTTGACAACTGCATCATTCACAATCAGAGTTGCCAACAGATATACTTAGCCAAAGGCAAACTTTTACCACATTCTTTATTGACAGAGGAATAAAAGCAAAAACTGACAAATTTAACAAAAAGCAGCATTGGGTTTTTCTTAAGAAAAATGTTATTATATTTGGTGTTCTGAAAGCAGAATTATAATTGCTTTTCTAAACACCATATACATTAGAAAAAATTATCACTCACTTGGAACATTTCTCGTTTTGCTTATTTGAAAAGTCAAAAGACAATTTCCATCTCATTTGGTCTTGCCATTCCTTCACAATGCTGTCTACATTTCCATTTGTCTGCTTTAGCAAAAAAAAAAGATAAATAAGATCAATTGTCACTAGATCTTTTCACTGTAGTTAACTAAATTGTTACGATACAATTATATGTCAAAATACCAGAAAAGCATAGTGTTGGGGGTTTTTGGTTCAAAAACTGCTTGTGTTTTCCTTTTTTGCCACCTTTCTGTGGGAAAAGCTCTCCTGGAGGGTGAGCAGAGAGAAGAAAAACAAACAACTGAGCAGGAAAGTGCAATATGGAAGCTATGTATTGAATATTTCTTAGTCTTTAGAGATATATCACAAGCAACCATTTTATACAGATCCTTTGATCTTTCTAGATAAAAATCTCTAGCTTTACAGATATGATTACAAATCTCCTTAAACATTTCTGTAAGACTTTTTGCAATTAATTTTAATTACTAACATTTTTCAAGACTACATTACCTGGAAAACTTTACCTATAACTTAAACTTCTAACGCAAGACAAAATGCTAATTGGTTAAGACAACCACTCACAATGATGTTGGCCTCAGCTTTCAGTCCCTGTTTGTAGAACAGTAGAACTCAAGACTCAAAGAGATTCAAAGCTTATCACTGATAAGGCTGATGGTAGGCACCACCCATATATAAAACTAAATTTATCAGTAATCTAAGTACACTCAAGTTAATATTATATTAGTTTATAGATATTTTCTGTTTCTAATTTGATATCTAAATTGGCCTGCATATTTCTTCTCCTTGCAATTTCATATTTTTAAGCATGTTTTTCATTAACAACAGCACAGTTTTTAGTGATTATTAGAGCTGAGTCCTCATAGCTAAATTAAGAGGGATGGAGAACAGAACTCCTTTTGTGTTAGGAAATGTTGTCTCTCAAATCTAGGCAATGGATGGAGAAGAGATTTAACAGAACAAGGAATGGAAAAACCTCACCAAAGAACAGCTTCTGACTGGATGCTTGCGCTGTAAGACAAAACTATTTTTCTTAGATTACATGTAAAGATGCTGCTCTAAGAGTGAGGAGATCCTTACTTATAGATATTTTCATACATAAATGTGGTTGATTTGCTTTAGTTTCCCCTCCCACACACCAAATTTCCATATATTATTCCCATCTTCATTTAATTCTCACAGATATTTGAGCGAGGGATTAAGTTACTAATACTTTATATTTTTAAAATGAGCCTTGTAGCTGCTCACATTATCTTTCTGAATTGCATTAATGAATGAAGTTTCCACAGAATGGTTTTTATTCTGTGTCCGTTTTGCTCTGCCCTTTTCTTCTCATTTGAAAGAAATGCTAGCCATCAACTTAGGTCAAGTTAAACAGTACAGAATGTATTTCTTTGGCTTATCTATGACAGGATCTTGGATATTGGAAAAGTT